>NC_041380.1:142860901-142994094 GCF_002162155.2 Triticum dicoccoides | reverse complement strand
TCTTATAAAAAACAGAGTTGGTGATGATGGTGTTCCTGCCATCCTGCAATATAGGCCATCCGATTTATATCCGACGGATAGGAAGGAAACTATGGCAATTTTGCAAAAAAATACCCACACCCCTCTCCGCATTTGCAAATAAGGCATTCCCTCATTCATCCTTTTCTCCCACAAGATAAACTTCTCATACAAATGCATCTTGATGTTCCGTGCAACGCATGGGCATCTTGCTAGTAGGTAGAAGGAGTTTGTGTGACACATATCTAGCTATATTAAGCGATAGGTAGATAGCATATGTGTGAGAGACATTATTATACTTTGAGACATTAGTGGCTGTGGGCGGGTGGAATTAAAGGGGTGGGCGTGTTAGACATAGAGAGCGTGTGTGTTTCTGTGTGAGAGACTTGTAGGACAGGGTAGAAAGATGAATTTAACCCTGGCGGAGGGAGGGAAATACACGAAGTGTGCGTGTGTGATTCTGATGCCCACAGGGAAATGAGATATGTATGCGTGTGAGAGAGATTGCACAATTCATTCACGTATCACTATCTAGCGATCGTGGACGTGCATCACTTGAACATAAGTCAATATCTACTTCGTATCGTGGCCAAAGGTACAATATCGATTCAACACTATAAAGATTGGACACTCACATATCACATTTTTTCTATTTAAATAAACCTTTTCAGTTGTGCATGCCAAAGTTACAGTGATGTTTCTTCAAACAACCAATGTAGCTATCATGTACATGCACCATTGTTACTCTTGAATTCAAATTCATTAGTCTTGGATGATTTAAGTTTCTATTTTGAAGTAATATATGTAATATTCATATATGAATTCAACGGGTACGCAATTTATGAAATGGAGGCTATGTAATCATATGAGGTAACACTTTTAAGTAGCTGACTACAATATCCATCTCTTTTTGTGTGCCTCTACACTAACACGTCAATGCATTATGTTTAAAGTAAATAACCAATGGCACTAAATTATCTATTTACACGAGAAATACATAGGCTGAGCATTTGATCCCTTTTTTGTGAACGCGCCGCTACACCCGTACGATAGGCCGTGCCCGTGTGAACGTCCAAGTTATCGGCGCATCATCCCGAGTTATTGTCTTTTTTCTGGGGTGGACTTCACACCAGTTATTAACTGCTGACGTGTGCCCCATGTACACAGTCTAGCATGACCTTCCCGCTAGCACTGTCCAAAATTAGTTGAAACAAGATACGAATGATTCTGCGGGCAGCAAAATCTCCTACCTCCTTCTAAACTTTCCGCCACCTTAGTCTTTAGCATGCGAAATCCCCCTTTTGTCCTTGGTGCACGGAGACCAACAGTTACAATACCGTCCTCATCTACATGATAGGTCGGGGCTACTTTGCTAACTTCCGGTTCCCCCACTACACGGCACCCCCATTTCCTCTCCCCCTCCCCCAAAAACGACTAACTCCACAGCACCAGAGCATCTTACATCACGCCGTCCGTACTTCATCGCCCTTTCTCCCCTCCCCTCTCGAAACCCTAGACTGCTCATCCACCAGCGTACCATAGCCCATTCACTGCCAGCGGCATCCACCTCGCCGGATTTGCTTCTGCGACCGCATCTACCCCTCCCACCTCCCCCAGAAACAAGTAGACTTCTCATCCACCACCGTACCACAGCCCATTCAGTGCCGGCCTTGTCCACGATGCTGGATCTGCTTCGCCGGTACTCTCGTCAACCGCCGCGCATCTGCAGCGGATCATTCGTACTCCCCACCGGAGACGCTTTGTCCACACACCCCGGAGCCGCCCCACCGACGCCCTCGTCGATGGCCTCTGGTCCTCTTCGCCGACACCTTCCTCAATCCTACCGGAGTAGCTTCGCCTATACCATTCTCAACCCTACCGGGGCTGCTTTGCCAACTCACAAGTCCACGGCCTCAGATCTGCTTCCTCGCACCCTCATCCAACCTACCGGAGCAGCTTCTGGCGCCCCGTCCACGGCCGCAGATCTGCATCGTCGACACCATCCTTAACCCAACCATCGAAGCAGCTTCTGACGCCCCGTCCACGGCCGCAGATCCGTGTCGTCGACACCATGCTTAACCCAACCACCGGAGCAACTTCACCTACACCCTCGTCCACAACCACAGATCCGCTTCGCCCACACCGTAGTCCACCCTACCGGACCCGCTCCACAAACACCCTACTCGATGGTTCTAGATCTCCTTACCGGACCCCGAGAGCCAGTGCAGCGTCATCACCCTCAACGTTTCTAACCTGACTCACCGTCTGGAGATATGCCAAGCACCCGCCACGGCCTAGGTACTTGTCACCTTTAAACCTGTCCAGCTTCACCTGCTCGATGTACTTCAAATATACTAACCGGTCGCTGTTACCTGTTATGCAGCTGGCAAAAACTACAAGGACAATGTTTCTTCTAGATCTAATAGCTTGGCCAACCAAGATCCTGGACTGAGGCATTGCTATGATCCTGGACTCTAAGGGACTTAGGCTCCCTTAGAGTGCCTGCTAGTCCATCATACAGAGTCAAGGCTAGTTTATGGTACGCACACAATCGTTAATAGGTGGTTTAAATATGCGCAAGGGATATGCAATGTAGTATCATGTAGAGATGTCTGAAATTAGCCGTGTCAACTTGCAGATAGGGTTACACGATGAAAAAGTACAAGATGTATGTGGCAATTTCATGGAACATCCCAAAAAAGGAGAGGCGGCGGTGAGCCTATACAGTGTGCTATGCTACGTCACTCCTCCATTGCAATCATCGTGACATGTTATTTGTATGCCAGTTGTATTAGCCAAGTTTCTTAGGGACAGTTATTACGAGTTATCCTAAGAAAATAAGCACCTATGAATATAAGCTCCATGTAATAAGCCAACCAGTTCTTTTCATTGCGTTTTCAGCTTATCTTTGGTATGATCAGTGGAAAGTCTAGATTGCATTTTTTTCATTTTGCTGCCCATATGGAAATTAATTTGACTTGAAAACATCACAAATTGAACACAGTGTAGTAATTAATATGATAGGAAAACAGACCATCACTATTTGCTCAAAATGCAAATATAAAGATACCATCTACTTGGCACAATCTACTTTGGTCAATATTTTCCATAGAGATCCCATTGCCTAATTTAAACGAAGAACGCATGATCCATATTTAAATGAAGAACAATTATTTATTGAAATTCGATGGTCCAAGTGGCTGGTTATTATCATATAGCAGCACCACCTGAAAGCATCATATAGCAGCAGCAGCTCATAGCAACTCATCATACAGCAACAGCAGTCTGCAATTCATCATATACCAGCAACGGATCATAGCAATTCATCATATAGCAGCAGCAAGAGTAGCTCATAGCAATTCATCATATAGCAGCAGCAGGAGCAGCTCATAACAATTCATCATATAGCAGCAGCAGGAGCAGCTTGTAGCAACTCATCATATAGCAGCAGCAGCTCATAGCAATTCATCATATAGCAGCAGTAGCTCGTAGCAACTCATCATACAACAGCAGTAGCTCATAGCAATTCATCATATAGCAGCAGCAGGAGCAGCTCATAGCAATGCATCATAGAGCAGCAGCAGAAGCAGCTCATAGCAATTCATTGTATAGTGGATCAGAATGAAAGTTTGGCAAAAAATCAGAGGAGATCCTCACCTTGATGGATGAGCTCATCCTTCAACAGCACCTCAAGGCCATGGCCTAGGAGGAGGGGAGGGGGAATAAGGTGCCTTCTGCCGCAGTGTGGCATCGGCCGTAGTTGTGCAGCGCCCGCCGGAGTAGTGCGTTGGATGAACCACAGTGGAGCAGCTGCTGGAGACCATGAGAATGAGGGGCGACGCTAGAGGGAGGAGCAACCAGGGAGATTTGCCCCTACCCACTGGCCATGTAGCCTAGCTGGACATAGCATCATCGAGGACCAGGCCAGATGGGACCAGTGGCGACGGCTCGCTGGAGGAACCCTAGTGCTGCAGGCAGGGGATCGAGGTAGAGGGAAAGGAGAGAGGAGATGCAAGCAGGCAGGGCAATGAATGCTTCCGTGTTTGTTTTTACTTGAGGGTCAGGTGTGACACGGGCGTTAGCAGTTGCATTTTGAGTGTAATATAGGCAGACAATAGAGTCATTTCACTATTCCCCTTCCCTTCAATTTTTAGTGAGGTTCTACCCGAAACACCCCCCTCCAAAGTGAAATTAGTTAAGCCCAAGCCCATAACTCAAAAATGACTTCTTTACATCTTTTATGGCTTATTTTGACAATATGCCCTGAAAGGGGGAATTGAACTGGCCCTTAACCTGCAATTCAATTGTGCGTGCAATGATGAATCACTCCTGCCTGCTATTTGTACATTTAGGAATCATCATACATAGAATAACCTAATACATGTGCATTCCATTGTAGAATCTGGAATATGCAATGTTTATGTTAGTTCACATGTTGCACATGATGTTTAAATGCCCCTTAAATCTGGTCAGTCAAGTGATGGTCTTTAAGCCTCCTTCTTTGCTTCTTTTCTTGATATGTAAGATTTGCTCACACGTCTGTTCAATTGCTTGTTTGCATCAGCCAGGCATACTAGGACTGTTTTCTTTGATTACTTGTTGTTCTTGACCTAACACTCTAATAGAGCTTGTCAACGATTTAAACACTAAGGGCTGCTGTAGTGGGGCCTGCTCTAACTCATAGGTGACATAAAGGTTTGGCTGTACACTACAGTAGGCTCTCCAAGAGTACCTGGAGATCCAGTTCGAAGGTATGCCTAGTTTTTACATAGTGCAGACATAGTAAATGCTCATTTCATTGTGTGCAAGTGCAAGAGATGCGGCATGTTTCATTATGTGGTGTTGTTTTGTTATAATCTCATCCTTTTGTGTTCACAAACTGGAAAGTATGCATATTTATCTTCCAAGGAGACGAGTAACTAGTTTGTGTCACCTTGCAGAGGGGGTGCAATGAAGATAAGATTGAGGATTTCCAAGTACAAGATGTTAGGAAGGTGCCTTGCAAGAGAAGTAGGAGCTGCGCTGAGCCTCTTCAACCTGCTAAGGTAAGTCACTGTATGCAACTCAACAGTTCAATTCCTTGTTTGTTTCAGGCATAGTTAATTTTCTCTTTTCAATTGCTTTATTTGTCCTTAGTTAATGAGATACCCAAATAATCATGCCTGATGTTCGGTACTTTTATCACTATTAGTTGACATAATTAAAGGCCTTACCATTTTATTACTCTGCCAAAGTGTGCCTGAAGCTTTGAAGTCTATTAACCAACTATTATTGCATGAGGCTCACAATCTAGTTTATACTACGCTAATGATTGCATAGTTTTGCCTACTGTAGTATGTTTGTATGAAACCCTCTGCTGTTCATTATGCTCCCTAAGACTTTAATTGAGGCACCGAATGGCCAACTGCTTGCTTACTTATACGCAACGTGTTGTCTAAATTTGTAACTTGTATGTGTTTTCGATTGGGCCCCAACATCATGCTCCTCTGGTGAACTAAGAGGGATTTCTGTATGCAGGCTGCACAGACTATTTTTTTATAATTCTAAAATATCACCTGCTTATGCTTCATGACGTGTAACATTTTTTTGAAAGTGACGTGTAACATTATTGAGTCATGTTTTGCCATGTAGTACAAAATAGTGTCTTGTTCGCTTCACTGTTGTAACTATATTTTTGCCCTAGTCATGTGTACTTACAGAAACATTTTAGGATGAAGTGACATCAACACAAAGATTTGCTAGCAGTGCGGCATGGACATTACCGAATGATTATGGATTGGAATTGGAATGTGCTGATGTTCTCGAGCATCAACTAGAGGTGGCAAGACAACGTGTACATGATTGTCAACGTATAATCAACAAGTTGAGACTGGACATGCAGGTATTGGATGCAGGAGTCAAAAAAATGAAACAAGACACTGAGGTAACCATGAAGGAATCAGAGATTTTGCAGACTGAAATTTGTGCTATCTTAATCCGGCCAATCCTATTTTCTGAAGAGATTATAGTTCAAATGGAGTTAAGTTGATGCGCGTCCATGATGTATGAGCTGTATTTGCCCAGTGTATGTCATTTGCTGTTTGTGTATGCTTTATTATCACCTGTGCCGAACCATAATGCCCAGTGGGTATAATCGGCTGTAATTTCTTTATTATATAGTGAAGGATTATTCGACCTTTCTATGCCTTGATCTCTTTGTTTTATAGTGTATGCTTTTTAGAGGTGATAGTATTGAGTAGGATAATTCTTTGAACATGCTATATCGTTCAAACGAGGGCCAACTTGCCCGACCATGGCCCTTTACGGGCCGTCGGATCCATGGGCCTTCTACGTCTCGTAGGATCCATGGGCTTCTACGTCTCGTAGGATCCATGGGCATTTTACGTCTCGTAGGATCCATGGGCCTTGTACGTCTCGTAGGATCCATGGGCCTTCTACGTTTCGTAGGATCCATGGGCCTTCTACGTCTCGTAGGATCCATGGGCCGCCGACTCATTTATGGGTCTTGTACGGACCTTTAATGGGCCATAGACGGGCCTTTAATGGAAATCGTACATTTTATGGGCTGACTATAACGGGCCGTTAATAGGACGTATTTGGTGATGCTATGAAAATGGCCCAACAGACTAATGGTCCACAAATGGGCCGACTGTAATGACGGGCTGAATTTGGCCCACAAGCAGAAAATGACAGTAATGGGCCGTGAGTAACTGAATGCTGCAAATGAGCCCAAGAATAAATGGGCCCTCAAAAGGCCGAAAGTTAACTTGGGCTGGAAACGGCCCAACGGAATAATGGGCCATTAATGGGTATAAAGTGATACACTATTCATTACGGGCCAGTTTCACCATGGGCCGTTAATGGGTGTAAAGTAATACATTGTTCATTACGGGCCAGTTTCACCATGGGCCGTTAATGGGTGTAAAGTAATACATTGTTCATTACGGGCCAGTTTCAGCACGGGCCGCTAATGGGCCAAGAGTTACAAAGGGCCTCATATGGGCCGAAAGACATCATGGGTTATACATGGGCCAGAAGTGAAAACGGGATGGAATCATATTGGATGGCCTAGATGACGCTACTGGGCCTAATCCGGATAGGGCGTAATGGGCCTTGGGTTAGCGGGTTGTAAATGGGCTATATGCGAATAGGCCGTTAACAGGCTTTCCATGGGCCGGCCCGCCAGCTTTTGACCAAGTCAAACGTGCCGGCCTTTTCACAGGAATGGGTACTGTTGGGCCGTGCCACGTGTCGATGTATCATAGGCGCCTTCTGTCCAGTGAGTGGATGACATCTGTCCCAACGATGAGCCGACATGTGTTTCCTCTAGCCAATGATGATTTTACACGTGGAAAATCCCCATTGACCGGGGCTGTTAACGGGTTATCGGATCCAAAACCCGACCCGATAGCTTAACGGCGTTCCGTTATGGTGGATGCCACGTGTCGGTCACCCTTTATGAAAGCACTTCTGTGACGCGTGATTTATCGTCATGGAAGTGGACACTTCCGTGATGATAATTTTGGTAATGTAATGGAACACTTCTACGACAGCACAGGTATGACTATCTTGATTCTGTCATAAATTTTTCATGGATGTACATGCATGACAAAAAACGCGACCTACTGTGACAAACACGTATCATCATGGAAGTGTATTTTTTATAGTCACTAGAGGTCCCAAGACTGGCCCACTCCCAGTGCTTCACGAGCAAGACCCTTGCGAGGGCCTTACCTCGCGAGGGGTACCTCATCAAGTCTCACCGTTAGCCTCGTGAGGCCTTCTCATGGGCTGCTTCCTAAGGCTGCCTCCCGAGGCCCCTCGCAGAGGCGTTTAAATCAAGAGTTGTTCAGCAGTGTCATGCGGCCCTGCGTCTTCACGTGGGTGATGCGCGTGGAGATGAGCGAAGAGTGCCAGCAGGCACGGATGAGTAAGCTTTCCTCTTTTGTGCTAAGGGAGCAAGGACAGTGCATCGATTCCTAAAGCAACCCCCAAAGGTTACCCGTTCGGTGCAAGGACGCCGGGACGATGGGCTTCCTAGGACGGAGATCACCATGGAGCCCACCAGCACGTCACAGAAGGAGGCTTCTGCAGGCAAAGACCAGCTTTTGTCAGGATAGACTACACCCCTGTCCCGCTTCAAACTGGCCATTATGGTAACCCTTCCCGCCATGTGTTTTTGGGGGAAGAGGACCGAGAGTAGTATAAGTAGGGGTAGGGCGCCACCGTAGAGAGGTGGGTCTTTGGGGGAGAGTCATCCACCTTCCCCTTGTACATGCATACTCACCGTCCCTCGCGAGGTAATCCAACCACAAAGCAGGAGTAGGGTCTTACACCGCGAGGCACTAGTGCAGAACCGGGAAATAGCACCGGTTCGTAAGGCCCTTTAGTGCCGGTTCGGTAACCGGCACTAAAGTGTGGGCACTAAAGCCCCCCCCCCTTTAGTACCGGTTCAACACGAACCGGTGCTAAAGGGCAACCACGTGGCACGAGCCAGCTCCAGGGGCAGGGAGCCCTTTAGTACCGGTTGGTGACACCAAAACCGATATTAAAAGGTTTGGGGGTTTGGGGTTTATGATTTCTTTTTCATTTAATTTTGTGTTTTCCATTTAATTCTTTTTCGTTTGCTGGTATTTTACGATACTACATATTGTACACGTTATGCATATATATAAATAGAATTTCTAGTAGAACCGATCATATACATATATATATATATATCATCGAATGTCTCATAACCACCATTAATTAATTCACACATATATACACACATGTATATATATACAATTAGCTAGCTATATACAATTTCTCCTAATTGGTGCCTTCGGAGCACGATGACAATTGGAAGTGGTTCATGGGGGCGGTAGTGGGTAATAGTATTCTCCTTTGGGATCTATGACCTGGTCGAGCAAAAATCCCGCTATTTCCTCTTGAATTGCTTCTATGCGGTCCTTTGCTAGGAGCTGCTCCCGCACCTCTTTGAACTGTTAATAAGGAGATAAATATGCATGTGTATTAGTTGTGTGACTAGATATCGATAATGGTGTAAAAATTGTGAATAGTGTTCTAACAAATGTACCCACTCCTGTCTTTGAGATCTGCTCCTTTCGGACGCCATCATGCGAATGTTCTCGCAAACATAGTATGCACACAGATTATTCCCCGGCGCCTGCTTCAGGGCCTTTACGAGAATGGAATTTGATTAGATAATAATTAATCAAGCATGATAATTAAAGACATGGCAGCTAGCTAGCTAGTACTACTTAATTACTTACCTTTGGTCGATACCATTTCAACTTTCGTTTCCATTGGCCTGGAGTGACGCCGATGAACTTTGCCCAAGCCCTGCCCGCCGACAAAGAAAATGAATAAAGGGGTTATTAAATAGTTCATATCAGGAAATGACGAACTAAATAGGCCGAGGTATAGTTAATAATGATTGAAATTACCTGTTGACTATCCCAAACAAGATGGTGTAGTCACTTGCTTTTTTAAGTAGTGAGTCCAGTATTTCAACTGTTCCTTCATCAACTTTAATGATTAACAAGATCTAGTGAAATCTGCATGCACACACGTTTTTATGTCTTAATTATGCGAGCATATGTAAGCAAATACATGTAGCTAGCTAGTAGGCAAACACAGAATTTGCAATACACGACAGTGAGACTCACTCGAAGTTGTAAGGAAGTAGTATATCTTCCACTGTTCAAGAACTCGGCCGAATTACCATTTAGATGCCCATTTAATCGCTACTCAGTGCCTAACTGAGGCGAGTAGCACGTACTCGTTTCATTAAATGGTCAAGCTGATTAACTGGCATTTAATCGGTTGTCAGACGATTAACTGGTTGTCAAACCGATTAATCAGTGATGGGTCAGGTAACTGAAGCGCAGCCATAAAAAAAAGGGGGGGGGGTAAACGAAGCGGCAATCCAGGCCATTATGAGTTGTGAGAACTATTTGAGTATTTGTGGTCAGTGAACCTTATTACCTATTATGATATTTGTGTTGAACCTTCTAGTGAATTATTCCATGTTCACATGTGTGGCTGCTATTTATCTTGTTATGTGTGGCTGCATATTGCCAAGTTGTGTGGCTGTCATATTAATTTATCTTGTCATGTCTCATGTGTGGCTTCTTGTTGTCACATATATGGCTGTCATTTAATCATTTATCTTGACAATGACAAGTTTAGAGCATATATAAATGCATATCTATCATCAATTCTGTAGATTTGTTGCCTTCCGATTTGGATGCATCATGATCAAACCATCCAGGTAACAATTCTACCTCTTGTCCATGCTTTTTATAGGTCTACGAGCTATGCCATTATACTTTAGTATAAATGTATAATACGTAGCTATGAACATTGGATTATGTGGTGTACAATACGTGAAAAAATAGTTACATGTTGCCAATATATTCTCATGTGCAGCCGATTAATGATCGACCGACTAATTTAGTTAAATGGCCGATTAACTGATTAATCGCTAATCAGTAGTCGACCGAGCAGTTACCAGTTACCGAGTTCCTGAACAATGATATCTTCATTGGTATTGAGGCGCTTGAAGAACTCTAGCATGCTTTCGTCTACACTTTTTTCATAATATGGATCTAATTTCCATGTGTATTCATTAATGGTATTTGGGTCAATGAACCCAATGCCATAGCGTCTACCTTTTTTCATTTCATAAATCTTCATCCTGCATAATACCACAGAAAAGAATATAGTGAGGATAATTACAGGTAATGATTGATCAAAATGATCACTACAGCTAGCTTGAGACTTAAATTACAGAAAGAAATCACTTGCAGACAATAGGAACTGACGATAGATTTGTCGAGCGCGTCTTGATTCTATAACTGAAATAGTTCTGAATACTCAACGGACACAACTTTCTCATGGTAGTAATGATCCTTCTTGACATTCACCATGAGGGACTCTCGATTGGAAATCTTGGTAATGTCCATGTACCATTGATGCAATTCATACATTCTCGTTGGGAGCTTCTTGACCTTGTCTGGCTCGACCAAAGGTTGGCCTTGGACATATTTCCGTTTTATTTCCTCCTCTCTAAGCTGAGACATGGACTTGATGTCGAGGAGTTGTCCAACAGTGATCATGAGCCTGAAAGAAAGAAAGAAAAACTTTTACAAACTCTGTTTTCCCTTGTTGTTGTAACTATGTCAAGCCAGCATTCAAGTTTTCAGCATAGATCATAACTAACCACATTTGCAATAATTCGCAGGTCTCACAATTACTCATATCAATAGCATAATCAACTAGCAAGTCATAATAATAAATCTCGGATGATTACACTTTCTTAAAACAATCGTAATATGATATAACAAGATGGTATCTCGCTAGCCCTTTCTGAGACCGCAAAACATAAATGCAGAGCACCTTTAAAGATCATGGACTGACTAGACATTGTAATTCATGGTAAAAGAGATCCAATCATAGTCATACCCAATATAAATTAACAGTGATGAATGCAAATGACAGCTGCGCTCTCCAGCTAGTGCTTTTTGATAAGAGGGTGATGACTCAACATAAAAGTAAATGGATAGGCCCTTCGCAGAGGGAAGCAGGGATGTAGAGGTGCCAGAGCTCGGTTTTGCAATAGAGATAAATTGTATTTTGAGCGGTATACTTTCATTGTCAATGTAACAACTAAGAGATGGCGATATCTTCCATGCTAAACACATAATAGGCGGTTCCCAAACAAAATGGTAAAGTTTATACTCCCCCTCCACCAACAAGCATCAATCCATGGCTTGCTCAAAACAACGAGTGCCTCCAACATACATCAGGTCCCAGGGGGAGTTTTGTTTGCAATTAATTTTGATTTAGTTTGCATAAAGCATGGGACTGGGCATCCCGGTGACCAGCCATTTTCTCGTGAGTGAGGAGCGGAGTCCACTCCTCTTGAGAATAACCCGCCTAACACGGAAGATAAGGACAACCTTTGTTGATACATGAGCTATTCGAGCATACAAAACAGATTGTTTATTTGAAGGTTTAGAGTATGACACATACAAATTTACTTGGAACGGCAGGTAGATACTGCATATAGGAAGGTATGGTGGACTCATCTGGAATAACTTTGGGGTTTAAGGGATTGGATGCACAAGTAGTATTCCCGCTTAGTACAAGTGAAGGCTAGCAAAAGACTGGGAAGCGACCAACTAGAGAGCGACAATAGCCATGTACATGCATTAAAATTAATTAAACATTGGATGCAAGCATGAGTAGGATATAATCCACCATGAACATAAATATCGTGAAGGCTATGTTGATTTGTTTCAACTACATGCGTGAACATGTGCCAAGTCAAGTCACTAAATCATTCAAAAGAGGATACCACCCCATCATACCCCATCATAATCATCTCAATAGCATGTTGGCATACAAGGTAAACCATTATAACTCATAGCTAATCAAGAATGGCACAAGCAACTATGATCTCTAATTGTCATTGCAAACATGTTTATTCATAATAAGCTGAATCAAGAATGAGGGACTCATCATATTTACAAAAACAAAAGAGGTTGAGTTCATACCAGCTTTTCTCATCTCAGTCAGTCCATCATATATCATCATAATTGCCTTTCACTTGCACGACCGAACGGTGTGAATAATAATAAGAGTGCACGTGCATTGGACTAAGCTGGAATCTGCGAGCATTCAATAAACAGGAGAAGACAATGCAATATAGGCTCTGAGTTAAATCAATCAATAATGCATATAAGAGCCACTTCAACAATTTAATTATGGTCTTCTCCTACCGACCACCAAAGAAAAGAAAAGAAATAAAACTATTTACACGGGAAAACTCCCAACAAGCAAAAGAAGAACGGGAAATATTTTTGGGTTTTCTTTTCAATTATTGCTACTACAGCAGAAAAATAAACTACTACTAATTTTTTTGGTTTTTCTTAAGGTTTAGCAAACACACAAGAAGAAAGCAGGAAAAAGAAAATAAACTATCATGGATATTACAGTGAAAAAGTATGAGCACCGACATCTAGCAATGAGTGTGTGTGAGCATAAATGTAATGTCGGTGAGAAATACGTACTCCCCCAAGCTTAGGCTTTTGGCCTAAGTTGGTCTATGGCCACGGCTGGCCTGGCGGATATCCATAATAATAGTTGTTGGGATCATACTGTGATGAGCAGGAATAGTTGGGATCGTACTGATGTGCAGCGGTTATCGCCTGCTGAGCTGCAGCGTGGAGTCGAGCTGCCTCCGCTCTCCTCTCGTACTCTTCTGCCTCCTCTCTGGTAATAACATATCTTCCTTTTGTCTGTGAATCAAAGAAGGCAGGAGCAGGGAGAGTAATACGGAAAACATGTCCTTTATCAAAAATTAAACGATATAAGAGAGGTGATTCAGGCCTCTCGACAAACTGGTGCGAAGCCATAGAGTCATAATCTAAATATGTAGGAGGCAACTCCATATCACCCTCACGAATGTCTATCTCAAGAAAATGAGCTAAGCGGGTTGCATAAATTCCTCCAAAGAAATCTCCATTATGTCTATTATGATGCAACCTACGAGCTACAATGGCTCCCATATGATAAGATTGGTCTCCTAACACAGCACTCCTAAGAATGCTAACATCAGGGACACACATGTGACATGCTTCATCCTTAGCATTTATGCATCTACCGATGAAGAGAGCAAAATAATGTATAGAAGGAAAGTGAATGCTCCCTATGGTAGACTGCGTTATATCTCTAGATTCCCCCACAGTTATACTAGCAAGAAAGTTTCTAAATTCAGATTTAGGGGGATCCCTAACACTACCCCATGATGGAAGTTTGCATGCAAGAGTGAAATCCTCTAGGTCCATGGTATAAGATTTGTCATAAATATCAAACATGACTGAAGGAGAATTACGCGAAGATGAATACTCAAACCTCCTCACAAATGAACTTGTGAGATCATGATATTGGGGGCTTTTGTTAGCCTCAAAATCCTTAAGACTGGCATTGCACAAATATGCTTTGAATTCTTCTTTAATTCCCGCACGGTCCATAAAATTTTCCGACGGCCATTTGCAAGGCCGTACTGGAGCGTCTCTTTGTGGATCTTCGTCAGAATCGGGCATAGCAATCCTGGGTCCTTGCTTCTTAGAGGAACCACCTTGGAACATCTTCCTAAGCATATTGTTTTTCTCTGAAAAATTCTGAAATTTTTAGTAACTTCAAAATAAAAGTAAACCAAACTCAATAATATTGATAGCAACTACTCCTACAAGTGCCTAGAGCCTAAATCAAGCATTAGAACTACTTGGAACCATATAAATTTGACATGCAAGCTCAAGAACATGGTCACCTACACAGCACAAATTTGCAGAGAATAAAGCACTAGAACAAAAACTAATTGGACCAATGGAGGAGTCACATACCAAGGAACAATCTCCCCAAGCAGTTTTGCGAGAGGTGCTTTGAGCAAGGAGATCGAAAATCACAGCAAAAGTGGCTGGAACTCGTGCTTGAGTTGGTTTTTCGGGTTTGTGTGAGATAGAGGAAGAAGATGGGTGCTGGGATAAGTGGAGGACGGCCACCGTGGGCCCATGAGGCAGGGGGCGCGCCCTATAGGGAGGGGCGCCCACCACCCTCGTGGCCAGGTGGCAGCTCCTCCCGCGGTAATTTTTGCACAGTAAATCCTCGAATATTTCCGAAAAATCATATTAAATTGGCATGGCATTCTGAGGACTTTTATTTTTGGGATACTTTTATATTGCACGGATAAGTCAGGAAACAGACAGAAAATACTATTTGTACTTTATTTAATATAAATAACAGAAAGTAAAAGTGGGGTACAGAAGGTTGTGCTTCTAGTTTCATCCATCTCATGCTCATAAAAAAGAATCCACTAACAAGGTTGATCAAGTCTTGTTAACAAACTCATTCTGATAATCATGAAACCGGAGAAATTTCGAATAACACTAAGTTACCTCAACGGGGATATGCACATCCCCTATAATAAGTATATCATATTTCTTCTTGACAGTTGGTAGAGGAAATTCAAAACCTCCAAATATAATCGATGGGATTTTTCCAATAGAGTTGATACTATGAACTTGAGGTTGTTTCCTCGGAAAGTGTACCGTATGCTCATTACCATTAACATGAAAAGGGACATTGCCTTTGTTGCAATCAATAACAGCCCCTGTAGTATTAAGAAAAGGTCTTCCAAGAATAATAGGCATACTATCATCCTCGGGAATATCAAGTATAACAAAGTCCGTTAAAATAGTAACGTTTGCAACCACAACAGGCACATCCTCACAAATACCGACAGGTATAGCAGTTGATTTATCAGCCATTTGCAAAGATATTTCAGTAGGTGTCAACTTATTCAAGTCAAGTCTACGATATAAAAAGAGAGGCATAACACTAACACCGGCTCCAAGATCACATAAAGCAGTTTTAATATAATTTCTTTTAATGGAGCAAGGTATAGTAGGTACTCTGGGGTCTCCAAGTTTCTTTGGTATTCCACCCTTAAAAGTATAATTAGCAAGCATGGTGGAAATTTCAGCTTCCGGTATCTTTCTTTTATTAGTAATGATATCCTTCATATATTTAGCATAAGGATTTGTTTTGAGCACATCAGTTAATCTCATACGCAAAAAGATAGGCCTAATCATTTCAGCAAAGCGCTCAAAATCCTTGTCATCCTTTTTCTTGGATGGTTTCGGAGGAAAGGGCATGGGTTTCTGAACCCAAGGTTCCCTTTCTTTACCATGTTTCCGAGCAACAAAGTCTCTTTTATCATTATGTTGATTCTTTGATTGTGGGTTATCAAGATCAACAGCAGGTTCAATTTCTACATCTTTATCATTACTAGGTTGAGCATCATCATGAACATCATCATTAATATTTTTACTAGGTTCATGTTCATTACCATATTCTGTTTCAGCATCAGACATAGAAATATCATTTGGATTATCAGGTGGTTCAGCAATAGGTTCACTAGAAGTTTGCACAGTTCGATCATTTTTCTTATTCTTCTTTTTAGAAGAACTAGGAACATTAATATTATTTCTTTGAGAATCTTGCTCAATTCTCTTAGGGTGGCCTTCAGGATACAAAGGTTCCTGAGTCATTCTACCAGTTCTAGTAGCCACTCTAACAACATAATCATTTTTCTTACTATTCATTTCATTAAGCACTTCTTTTTGAGCCTTAAGTACTTGTTCTACTTGAGTGGTAACCATAGAAGCATGTTTGCTAACATGTTTAAGTTCACCTTTAATATTAGCCATATAATCACCCAAGAGTCTAATCATATAAGCATTTTCTTTTAATTGTCTACCAAAATAAGCATTGAAGTTGTCTTGATTAAACATAAAGTTATCAAACTCATCCAAGCACTGACTAGCAATTTTAGTAGGAGGGACTTCAGCTTTATCATATCTATACAGAGAATTTACCTTTACTACCAGTGTCGGGATATCGGGATCAGGAGGTTCTTCAGTATGTAAAGAATTGAGATCATATGTTTCTTCAATAGGCGGTATATTAAGACCATGTATTTCTTCAATAGGACGTAAATTCTTAACGTCTTCAACTTTAATACCTTTTTCTTTCATAGATTTATTTGCCTCTTGCATATCTTCGGGACTAAGAAATAGAACACCTCTCTTCTTCGGAGTTGGTTTAGGAATAGGCTCAGTAATTGGAGCAGGAGCTGGCTCAGGAGGTGCCCAATTATTTTCATTTGTCAACATATTATTCAATAGAATTTCAGCTTCATCCGGTGTTCTTTCCCTAAAAAGAGAACCAGCACAACTATCCAGGTAATCTCTGGAAGCATCGGTTAGTCCATTATAAAAGATATCAAGTATTTCAGGTTTCTTAAGAGGATGATCAGGCAAAGCATTAAGTAACTTGAGAAGCCTCCCCCAAGCTTGTGGGAGACTCTCTTCTTTAATTTGCGCGAAGTTGTATATTTCCCTCAAAGCAGCTTGTTTCTTATGAGCAGGGAAATATTTAGCAGAGAAGTAATAAATCATATCCTAGGGACTACGCACACAACCAGGATCAAGAGAATTAAACCATATATTAGCATCACCCTTTAATGAGAACGGAAATATTTTGAGTATATAAAAGTAACGCAATCTCTCATCATTAGGAAATAGGGCAGCTATATCATTTAACTTAGTAAGATGTGCCACAACAGTTTCAGATTCACAGCCATGAAACAGATCAGATTCAACCAAAGTAATTATATCAGGATCAATAGAGAATTCATAATCCTTATCAGGAACACAAATGGGTGAAGTAGCAAAAGCAGGGTCGAGTTTCATTTTATCTCTAAGTGATTCTTTGTTCCATTTAATTAATAACCTCTTAAGCTCTTATCTATCTCTGCAAGCTAAAATACCGGTAGAAGATTCCATATCAAAAAGATAACCCTCAGGAATAACAGGCATATTTTCATCATCACTATCATCATCGTATTCAGATTCAATAATTTCTTTTTCTCTAGCCCTAGCAATTTGTTCATCAAGAAATTCACCAAGGGGCACATAAGTATCATGCATAGCAGAAGTGGCATCATCAATAACATGCGACATATCAGAACGAATAGCAGAAGCAGGTGTAGGTGTCGCAAACTTACTCATAACAGAAGGTGAATCAAGTGCAGAGCTAGATGGCAGTTCCTTACCTCCCCTCGTATAGTTGAGGGATAGATCTTGGTTTTTGGATCTCTCAAGTTCTTCATAGTGTCCAGCGGATATAAATCCCAAGTGACTCAAAGAATAGAGCTATGCTCCCCGGCAACGGCGCCAGAAATTAGTCTTGATAACCCACAAGTATAGGGGATCGCAACAGCTTTTGAGGGTAGAGTATTCAATCCAAATTTATTGATTCGACACAAGGGGAGCCAAAGAATATTCTCAACTATTAGCAGCTGAGTTGTCAATTCAACCACACCTGGAAACTTAGTATCTTCAGCAAAGTGTTTAGTAGCAAAGTAATATGATAGCGGTGGTAGCAGCAACAAAAGTAAAGACATCAAATGTAATGTTTTTGGTATTTTGTAGTGATTGTAACAGTAGCAGCGGGAAAGTAAATAAGCGTAAACCAGTATATGGAAAACTTGTAGGCACCGGATCAGTGATGGATAATTATGCCGGTTGCGGTTCATCATGTAACAGTCATAACATAAGGTGACACAGAACTAGCTCCAATTCATCAATGTAATGTAGGCATGTATTCCGTATATAGTCATACGTGCTTATGGAAAAGAACTTGCATGACATCTATTGTCCTACCTCCCATGGCAGCGGGGTCCTATTAGAAACTAATGGATATTAAGGCCTCCTTTTAATAGAGAACCGAACCAAAGCATTAGCACATAGTGAATACATGAACTCCTCAAACTATGGTCATCACCGGGAGTGGTCCCAATTATTGTCACTTCGGGGTTGCCGTATCATAACACATAGTAGGTGACTATAGACTTGCAAGATAGGATCAAGAACTCACATATATTCATGAAAACATAATAGGTTCAGATCTGAAATCATGGCACTCGGGCCCTAGTGACAAGCATTAAGCATAGCAAAGTCATAGCAACATCAATCTCAGAACATAATGGATACTAGGGATCAAACCCTAACAAAACTAACTCGATTACATGATAAATCGCATCCAACCCATCACCGTCCAGCAAACCTATGATGCAATTACTCACGCACGGCGGTGAGCATCATGAAATTGGTGATGGAGGATGGTTGATGATGATGACGACGATGAATCCCCCTCTCCGGAGCCCCGAACGGACTCCAGATCAGCCCTCCTGATAGGTTTTAGGGCTTGGCGGTGGCTCTGTATCGTAAAACATGATGATTTCTTCTCTCTGATTTTTCTCTCCGAAAGCAAATATATAGAGTTGGAGTTGGCGTCGGAGGGTTTCTAGGGGGCCCACGAGGTAGGGGGGGCACGCCCTAGGGGGGCGCCCCCCACCCTCGTTAGAAGGGTGTGCCCCCCTAGTCTTCATCTTTGGCGAGGATTTTTTATTGTTTTTTCTAAGATGTTCCGTGGAGTTTCAGGTCATTCCGAGAATATTTGTTTTCTGCACATAAAACAACACCATGGCAATTCTGCTGAAAACAGCGTCAGTCCGGGTTAGTTCCATTCAAATCATACAAGTTAGAGTCCAAAACAAGGGCAAAAGTGTTTGGAAAAGTAGATACGACAGAGACGTATCAGAGCCTTTCAGCCTGTTCAATATGCTCCTCGGTTATTACCACATCGCCCAGCCCGGGAACGTTAACGGTTTGCCCACAATAATATTGGGCGCGCGTACTCTCATGTGTTGTTGGCACAACAAGCGGGGGGATTGATTGTGCAGCCTGTTCTCCCAGCTAGGGAACGGTTTTACCGCTCCTTTTGCCAGCTGATTTGCTCGAGCTCGAGCTCGCCTCTTTCTCGACTTGTACCGCTACGCACCATAGCTGAGGCGGCTCTCTTCCGTGATTGCTGAGGCGGCGAAGACGGCTGACATGGCTGAGTTGGAGGAGGAGGAGTGGCCTGAAGCTGTGCCGGACTTGGAGGAGGAGTGGCCTGACGCTTTGCCGGACTTGGAGGAGGAGTGGCCTGACGCTTTGCCGGACTTGGAGGAGGAGGAGTGGCCTGAAGCTGTGTCGGACTTGGAGGAGGAGTGGCCTGATGCGTTGGTGGACTTGGAGGAGCGGGAGTCTGCTGACTCGGTGGCGGACTTCGATGAGGAGTCGGATGACGCGGTGTCGGTGGCCTTCAAAAGATGATGCAATCCTTTCTCCATAGGATGATACAATGGTTGGCGTCTCCTAGTGTGTGCTCCTCGTCACCTCCTGGAATGTCAAGCTCTAGCACCGAATATTAGTCCACCACCTCATCAACCAAGACACGAGCATAGTAAGCTGGAATCGGGTTGCAATGGAAGGTTGCCTCGGGGGGATTTGTAAAAGCAACGGCGTCCTCCACCTTCATGGATATGTTCTTCATTTTGAAGTGTAGCTCGCAGTTAGTGTTCTCCATGATGTCATCCACTTGGTAGCTATCCAGCAATGCGTCGCCCAGGGCGGAACCCACGCTGCTTCTCGGCATGGATGGGACGGTGCTATCCAATGCTGGATCATCCGCTAGCTGCTGCAGCTGCTGAGACCCCCTTTGCTGGCTAAATGAGTCGATCTGCTCCTGCTGCCGCTGGAATTTGACTGCCAAGTCCGCGTGCGCTGATTCTAGGCCTTGAAGGCATTCATAGTCCAGCTTCCTCTGCTCCTCCATCTTCCTCTTCTTCTCCTCTACAATCTTCTTTCTCGCACGGGTTCTGTAGTCGGCGTTCCAGTCCGAAAACCCCTCATACCACGGAATAGCGCCCTTGCCTCGTGTTCTTCCCGGGTGTTCAGGATTTCCCAGGGCACGTGTAAGCTCGTCGTTCTCTCTGTTGGGCTCGAACACCCCCGATCGAGCCTCTTCTATTGCAACAAGTAGCTTATCTTCGGCTCCGTCCAGACATGCCTTCTTCTAAACTTTGCCTGTCTTCGGGTCCACCTCCCCCCATGCGCATAGAACCAAGTCCTGCACCTGGGGGGCCAGCTCAATGTTTCTGGAGTGACACCTGCATCCTCCATCTCTTTCTCAGACTTATCCCACTTAGGCATTCCCACCGCGTAGCCACCTGGCCCCAGCTTATGGAACTTATCCTTTTGCGGCATTGGCCTTGTTTATTCTCGACCATTCCTTAGATAATTCCGATTCCTTAAATTTCACGAAATCATCCCAATGAGCACTTTGCTTCTCTAGTGTTCTCTTGAATACTGGAGTCTTCTTTCCTCCCTTGACGTACTAGTCCCATACACGATTCTTGTGGTTGTTGAATGCAACCACCATCTTCCTAAGAGCAGCGTCCTTGACTTTCTCCACATCTGCATCTGTGAAATGATCTGGTAGGGTGAAATGTTCCATGAGTGTTTCCCAAAGCAGAAGTTTTTGTCTGTCGTCGACAAAAGTAAGATCTGGACGTGGCTTTGCTGTCTCTCTCCATTCTTGAAGGGAGATCGGGAGTTGGTCCTTCAAAAGAACTCCGCACTGATGAATGAACTTATCCGCAATCTTCTTAGGCGCTAATGGTTCGCCATTAGGTTTGATGGCCTCGATATTGTACTTTACGCCCTCCTTCAACTTTTTGTTTGGGCATCGTACTGTCCTGCTGCCTGAAGATTTGCCCGATCCGGATGGCTGAAAGAAGAAAGATCAATTCGTTAGTATATATCTTCAAGTCATTTAAAACATGTGATGATCACCAAATGCCTGCCTATGTAAATATACCTTGCCGGTCTTTGTTGTTTCAAGATCAACATTTTCTTCATCATGTTCATAGTTCATGACTTCATCAATTCGGTCATCGCGATCGAATATCATATCACCCTCCCCGGTGTTGTTTAGATATTCGGAGCCGTCATAATCTTCCTCATTCTGATCATCATCTGGCCCGCGAGGATTGCGTATGATATTGAACAGGGCCTCTTCTCCCTCTCTGCCGGTATTGTCCGCCATAGGTTTCATTTAACTAAACCAAAAGAAATATATCGAAATTACAATGCATGGATGCAATCAATTAATAAGGAAAAACTGAATCAATCATAGTACATAATAAGCATCATCGAATATAATCTCAAATACGTCATCTCGAATAATAGATATAATCCCGAATACATCGTCTCGAATAATATATATAATCTCAAATAAATCATCTCGAATATTATATATCAAATACATCACTAGCTAGCTAGCTAGCTAATAAAGATCGAATACTAGAGAGTAATCTAGGCGATGGACAACCAAAGTGAAGGAACCATCATTGGATCATAGCTCGGGTGATCTCCCCAAAGAACCTACCAGGTATTGGAGAACCTGATGTCCATAGCATCCATGTAGCGATGGACGTGCTCGTCCTCCTCCCTGACACGGCGACGTACCACCTCTGGTGGGGCAGGCTCCCTCCGCAACGAAAGTGGCCCACGCGAACGCCACCAAAGGAGATCAAGGTCGACGACGGGACCCGGGGCTGGGTTCCTCACCAAGCATCGCGCCCCTGAAGGTAGCACCTCCTAGTGCCAGCCCGGCGGAGCCCAGTCCCGGATATAGGTCCTCTGAAGCAGGACGTCATCGCGAACTGGTCGACGATGAGGATGCGGGTCGGGCATCGTCGACAACAAATACTATATGAAGCAAAAGTAAAGTAACATTTTTTAAATGATGGATTGTGATTTCATATATGCAAATTCTAAATTTTATAACTAAAACTAACATTTCTAATATTTCTATAACTAAAACTAACATTTCTAATATTTCTATAACTAAAAAACATTTCTATATAACTAAGATTTCTATATAACTAACATTTCTAATATTTCTATATAACTAACATTTCTATATAAGTAACATTTCTAATATTTCTATAACTAAAAAACATTTCTATATAACTAACATTTCTAATATTTCTATAACACTGTGTGTGTGTGTGTGTGCGGCCGGGGCAGGAGCTCACCGGCGAGGCGCGACGACGGGGGGAGGCGACGGGGACGGAGACGGGCGGTGACGACGGGGATGGGGACGGGGCGGCGACAATGGGGACAGGGACAGGCCAGGCGGGGACGACAGGAGGACGGGGCGCGGCTCGGTGACGGGGACGACGGGGACGGGGACGGTGACGGCGACGGCGACGGGGACAGCGACGGACGGCGACGGGGGCGGCGACGAGGGGCGGCGGCGATGGGGCAGAGGAGAAAGAAGCAGAGGGAGAGATGAGAAACTGACAAATTTTTTGAAGTGTTTTCTTATATAGAACAACCTTTAGTACCGGTTGAAGCCACCAACCGGTACTAAAGGTCTGTTTTGGCCAGGCCAAGCGGCGGGAACGGCACCCCTATAGTACTGGGTGGTGGCTCAAACCGGTACTAAAGGGGGGCCTTTTTAGTACCGGTTTGAGCCACCACCCGGTCGTAAAGGGGGTGCCTGGTGCAGGTGCAGTGCGTCATGTTTAGTCCCACCTCGCTAGTCGAGGGGCGTCCGCACTGGTTTATAAGCCCAGCGCGGTAGCTCTCTCGAGCTCCTCTCCAAAGCAAGCCTACTGGGCCTAAATGTTCTGTGCTTCCCTCTGGGCCTACTGTGCCTTTGCGGGCCTGCATCCTGGCCCAACAACAGGTTGGGTTTCTAGTCGTATGCAGGCCGTTGTGGCGCAGTAGGCGGGCTTTTTTTGCTTTATTTTTTTTGCTTTATTTATTTTTGTTTTTATTTATTTTTGACTTGTTTTTTGCTGTATTTAGAGTTTCTTTGTGAATATTTTTGCTTTAGGTACAAAAAATTACAAACTTTCTGTTAGTGCCGGTAGTTTACAAATTTGAATAGTTTAAATTTTGAATTATTTGAAATTTGTGTGAATCACTAGTTTGTGAATAACTTAACTTTGAAAATAGATTTTTCAGTGATTCTTTTTTCTTATGTTTAGTATTAGTGTGTTTTATCATTATATTCAATTTAGTAATGCTTAGGTTATTTAAAAAATGAAATTCCTTTGTAACGGATGAGTTTTCGTTCGAAACCCTGATACTTCGAAAGAGATTGTCCATTTTGTACATGAAGTGCATCCAGTTTTTGCGGTAACCCTTTCTACTTTTTTGCACATGCTATGTGGGTCAAATTATGATACCATGCCAACTTTCAACCTTTTCTGAGTTGATTTGAAATGCTTTTCAATTTTAGTGTCATTTAGCTGAAAAAATCAGTAAATGCATGAAAGAATTTGTTTGCACATAAAATTTCTTCGCGTTTCAAATGCCAAAACACATAACTACCCTAACTATTACAGAGATTCCCTCCTGGGTGTGAAACACAGAAGAAAGTGATGATAGTGAAGCCGATCACATCCCAGATCTTTGGGTGTGAAACTTTTTCTTCGCGTGTGTCCCTTTGCGCCGTAGCCATGGAAAATCTTCATCATTTAACTGGATGCTCGGGTCAATATTCACTGTGAATGGAGCAATTTCCTCAAACTTTTCATAATGTTCTGACATGTATGTCTTGTCATCCACTCCCATGATGTTTCTCTTCCCAGAAAGAACTATGTGGCGCTTTGGCTCATCGTATGATGCATTCGCTTCCTTATCTTTTCTTTTTCTCGGCTTGGTAGACATATCCTTCACATAGAAAACTTGTGCCACATCATTAGCTAGGACGAATGGTTCGTCTGCATACGCAAGATTGTTGAGATCCACTGTTGTCATTCCATACTTCCGGTCTTCCGTTACCCCACCTCGTTTCATATTGACCCATTTGCACTGAAACAAAGGGACCTTCAAACCACATCCATAGTCAAGTTCCCATATCTCCTCTATGTAACCATAATATGTTTCCTTTCCCGTCTTGATTGTTGCATCAAAGCGGACACCACTGTTTTGGTTGGTGCTCTTCTTATCTTGGGCGATCGTGTAAAATGTATTACCATTTATCTCGTACCCTTTGAAAGTCATTATATTCGAAGATGGTAACTAGGACAACGAGTACAGGTCATCTTCAATAGAGGCGTCATGCATGGTACGTGTCTGCAACCAGCCGGCGAAACTCCTGGTTTGTTCACATGTAATCCAGTCATCAGAGCGCTCCGGGTGTTTGGAGCGTAGAAAATTCTTGTGTCCGTCCATATACGGAGCCACCAAGGAGGAATTCTGTAGAACTGTGTAGTGTGCTTCAGTTAGAGAATGTCCGTCCATACATATTATTTGATCCCCTCCTAGCGTGCCTTTTCCATCTAGTCTACCCTTATGCCGTGATTCAGGAACACCAATCAGCTTAAGATCAGGAATAAAGTCAATACAAAACTCAATGACCTCCTCATTTTCATGGCCTTGGAGATGCTTCCTTCTGGCCTAGCACGGTTATGAACATATTTCTTTAAGACTCCCATGAACCTCTCAAAGGGGAACATATTGTGTAGAAATACATGACCCAAAACGTTAATCTCTTCACATAGGTGAACTAGGACGTGCGTCATGATGTTGAAGAAGGATGGTGGGAGCACCAACTCGAAACTGACAAGACATTGCACCAAATCATTCTCTAACCTTGGTACGATTTCTGGATCGATTACCTTCTGAGAGATTGCATTGTGGAATGCACATAGCTTCACAATGGTAAATCGAACGTTTTCCGGTAGAAGCCCCCTCAATGCAACCGGAAGTAGTTGCATCATAATCACGTGGCAGTCATGAGACTTTAGGTTCTGGAACTTTTTCTCTGCCATGTTTATTATTCCCTTTATATTCGACGAGAAGCCAGATGATACCTTAATACTGAGCAGGCATTCAAAAAAGATTTCCTTCTCTTCTTTGCTAAGAGCGTAGCTGGCATGACCCTGATGTATGACGTCTTTTCCGTGCATACGTTGCTGGTCCATCCGTGCCTCAGGTGTATCTTTTGTCTTCCCATACATGCCCAAGAAGCCAAGCAGGGTCACGCAAAGATTCTTCGTCATGTGCATCACGTCGATTGTGGAGCGGACCTCTAGGTCTTTCCAATTGGGAAGGTGCCAAAATATAGATTTCTTCTTCCACATGGGTGCGCGTCCGTCAGCGTCATTCGGAACAGGTTGTCCGCCAGGACCCTTTCCAAAGACTACCTTCAAATCCTTGACCATCTCATGTACATCAGCACCAGTACGGTGGCGAGGCTTCGTCCGGTGATCCGCCTCACCTTTGAAATGCTTGCCTTTCTTTCTTACGGCATGCCTGCTCGGAAGAAATCGACGATGTCCCAGGTACATATTCTTCTTACAATTAGCCAAATATATACTATCGGTATTGTCCAAACAATGCGTGCATGCACGGTATCACTTGTTTGTCTGTTCTGAAAGGTTACTGAGAGCAGGCCAATCATTGATGGTCATGAACAGCAACGCCTTTAGGTCAAATTCTTCCCCCATGTGCTCATCCCACGCACGTACACCTGTTTCATTCCACAGCTGTAAGAGTTCTTCAACTAATGGTCTTAGGTACACATCAATATCGTTGCCGGGTTGCTTAGGGCCTTGGATGAGCACTGGCATCATAATGAACTTCCGCTTCACGCACAACCAAGGATGAAGGTTATACAAACATAGAGTCATAGGCCAAGTGCTATGGTTGTTGCTCTACTCCCCAAAAGGATTAATGCCATCTGCGCTTAGACCAAGCCATACATTCCTTGCGTCATTTGAAAACTCCTTCCCGTACTTTCTCTCAATTTTTCTCCATTGCGACCCGTCAGCGGGTCTCTCAACTTTCCGTCTTTCTTACGGTCTTCTCTGTGCCATCGCATCACCTTGGCATGCTCTTTTTTTGGAACAAACGTTTCAACCGTGGTATTATAGGAGCATACCACATCACCTTGGCAGGAATCTTCTTCCTGGGGTGCTCGCCCTCGACATCACCAGGGTCATCGCGGCTGATTTTATAGCGCAATGCACCGCATACCGGGCAAGCGTTCAAATCCTCGTACTCACCGCGGTAGAGGATGCAATCATTAGGGCATGCATGTATCTTCTGCACCTCTAACCCTAGAGGGCAGACAGCCTTCATTTCTTTGTACGCACTCTCAGGAATTCGTTGTCCTTTGGAAGCATATTCTTTATCATTACGAGCAACTTTCCAAATCCCTAGTCAGATACACCATTCTCTGCCTTCCATTGCAGCAATTCCAGTGCGGTGCCCAGCTTTTTCTTGTCACCTACGCAATTCGGGTACAACAATGTTTTGTGATCCTCTAACATGCGCTGCAACTTCTTCTTCTCAAATCACTTGCGCATTTTCTCTTTGCATCGGTAATGGCCCGACCTAGATCATCAACGGGCTCATCTGATGCCTCTTCTTCAGCTTCTTCCCACATTGCCGGCTCAGCTTCTTCCCTCATTGTTGTATCATCGTATTCAGGGAACCCATGGCCAGGATAGCTGTCGTAGTCCTCTTCTTCTTCATTGTCTTCCATCATAACCCCTCTTTCTCCGTGCTTGGTCCAAACATTATAGTGGGGCATGAAACCAGACTCAAACAGGTAGACGTGAATGGTTCTTGACGTAGAGTAATTGTGACCACTCTTACAGCCAGCACATGGACAAGGCATAAAACCATCCACCCGCTTGTTTGCCTCAGCCGCAAGTAGAAAAGTATGCAAGCCATTAATGAACTCGGGAGAGCATTGGTCATCGTACATCCATTGCCGGCTCATCTTCAATACACAGCACCGAAAACACCAAATTAATACAATACATAAAGTTCATACAACACTTAAATGCAACAAACAAATAACTCTCTAGCTAAAGAATTTAAATGCAACAACAAATGCGATCAAGATCACAACTAAGGTAACAATTGATCCAACAGCATAATGATACCAAGCCTCACTATGAATGGCATATTTTCTAATCTTTCTAATCTTCAAGCACATTTTCTCCATCTTAATCTTGTGATCATCGACGACATCGGCAACATGCAACTCCAATTCCATCTTCTCCCCCTCAATTCTTTTCAATTTTCCTTCAAATCCTCATTTTCTCTTTCAACTAAATTTAACCTCTCGACAATAGGGTCGGTTGGAATTTCTGGTTCAACTACCTCCTACATACAAATATCTATGTCAACTTGATGGGCATAATTTGTCATAAACATGAAATGCAACAAATAGTTTTAAAAGAGAATATACCACATCCGAATCATAACCCAGACGAGGGCCGACGGGGACGGATATCAAAACCATGGCACTATGTATAACAAACAACGTATGGGTAAGATAATTATACGAGTACCTATATATCGAAATCACACAAACATCAATTTTTTATATAAAACATTCATGAACAAGAGGCTCACCACAAGGTGGTGCCAGCGACGGGACGTTGCGGGTGATCGACGGTGGTTACGGCGGAGATTTAGAAGGCACTAAGTAAACCACACCTACATACGCAAACTAAGTGTTATTTTGACCTCAAATTGCATATAAATCAAAGACTAGCACATATATATATAATTCCTCCCAAATTAGTAAACTCAAATATCAATCACTATATAAAGCATTGCACGAGCTAATCTAGCAATGAGAGATGAAAGGACAAAGTTGCTAACCTTTGTGATCATTTGAATGGATTGGGGGCCTTCAAATCTTGACAAATTTTGGGAAAATGTGTGATGAGCTTGCGAGGAAGAGGGAAAGAACAGAGAGGAGAGGGGAAAGGGGAAGAACAGAGCGAGCTCGGGTGGACGAAGGGTGTATGTAGGACGACCTTTAGTACCGGTTCGTGATACGACCCGGTACTAAAGGTGCTGGAGGGGCCCCGGACTGACAACATACTGCCACCACTCACTTTAGTGCCGGTTCGTGGCACGAACCGGTGCTAAAGGTTCACCATGAGCCGGTACTAATGATGTCCGCCTGCCTAGTCGTTGGAACTGGCACTAATGGACACATTAGTGCCGGCTCAAATTCAAACCGGCACTAATGTGCTTCACATTTGACCATTTTTCTACTAGTGAGGTGGCCCGAACCTGGGTAAACAGCTGTGTTCACCGTTCTCCTTTCTTAGCTCGAGCATCCTGAAGCATTGTCATGGAGCTGAGGGTCGCAAGGTTGAGTGGAGCGCCGGCAGCAAGCATACTCCAGATTTCGAACCTTCCTTGGGTCCCCGAAGCCCTGATTCTGACATTTGGCGCGCCAGGTAGGAGTGTGCCACTGTTCTTTCGCTTTGTCTCGACTTAAGCTCCGCCAACTCCATGGCTGACACTTGCCATGTTCATGCCGAGCACCGAGCGGCTCGCATCGCCCAGACGGAGCCCACGGGCCACGGCGATCACTGCCACTCTACCTTGAGCGTGGCCAACGCCGCCACTGACACCGCTGCCCACGAGCAGCGGGGCTCATCCATGCACCCTTCTGCATAGCCTGACGGCCACACTGCCATGATCTCCTCCTCCCTAGGACACCACGGGCCACCGAACACGCGCTCATGGCACATGAGCTGCTGCGCTACAGCCCGGCTGACACCGGCTATGATGCCTGGCTAGGCCGCATCACCTGTAACACCCTTGATGCGGCTATATCTCCCACATGTCGAAGCACGACTTAGAGGCATAACTGCATTGAAAGCAATGTCGCAAGTGAGGTAATCTTCACAACAACCCATGTAAATAAATAAGGGGAAAGGATACATAGTTGGCTTACAATCGCCACTTCACACAATACATGAATAAAGCATTACAACATCCAGATATAATCAAGGTCCGACTACGGAACCAAAATAAAAGAAGACTACCCCAAAAGCTACACAGATCCCCGATCGACCCCAACTGGGCCCCACTACTGGCCAACTAGAAAACAGAACAACATAAAGAACGAGATCTTCATCAAGCTCCTCCTTGAGCTTGGTTGCGTCACCAGCTCGGTTCAACGGCACCTGCAAGCTGGTTTTGGAAGTATCTGTGAGTCAAGGGGACTCAGCAATCTCACACCCTCGCGATCAAGACTATTTAAGCTTATAGGAAGGGTAAAAGGTATGAGGTGGAGCTACAGCAAACGACTAGCATATATGGTGGCTAACATACGCAAATGAGAGCGAGAAGAGAAGGCAAAAGCACGGTCGAACAATTATGATCAAGAAGTGATCCTAGAACAACCTACGTCAAGCATTACTCCAACACCGTGTTCACTTCCCGGACCCCGCCGAGAAGAGACCATCATAGTTACACACGCGGTTGGTGTATTTTAAATTAAGATCAACTTCAGGTTTTCTACAACCGGACATTAACAAATTCCCATCTGCCCATAACCGCGGGCACGACTTTCGAAAGTTCAAATCCCTGCAGGGGTGTCCCAACTTAGCCCATCACAAGCTCTCACGGTCAACGAAGGATGTTCCTTCTCCCAAGACAATCCGATCAGACTCGGCATCCCGGTTACAAGACATCCTCGACAATGGTAAAACAAGTCCAGCAACACCGCTCGAATGTGCCGACAAATCCGATAGGAGCTGCACATATCTCGTTCTCAGGGCACACTCAGATGAGACATCCTACGAGTAAAACCAACCCTCAAGTTGCCCCGAGGTGGCCCCGCAGTCTACTCGGTCGGACCAACACTCAGAGGAGCACTGGCCCAGGGGGGTTTAAATAAAGATGACCGTTGAGTCTGCAGAACCCAAGGGAAAGAAAAGGCTAGGTGGCGAATGGTAAAACCAATGTTGGGCATTGCTGGAGGAGTTTTATTCAAGGTGAACTGTCAAGGGGTTCCCATTATAACCCAACCGCGTAAGGAACGCAAAATCCGGGAACATGACACCGATATGACGGAAACTAGGGCGGCAAGAGTGGAACAAAACACCATGCATAAGGCCGAGCCTTCCACCCTTTACCAAGTGTATAGATGCATTGTGATATCCATGCATAAGATATATTGTGATATCCCAACAAGATATCCATGTTCCAACAAGGAACAAAACTCCAATCTTCACCTGCAACTAACAACGCTATAAGAGGGGCTGAGCAAAGCGGTAACATAGCCAAACAACGGTTTGCTAGGACAAGGTGGGTTAGAGGCTTGGCTTAACAATATGGGAGGCATGATAAGCAAGTGCTAGGTATCGTAACATAGGCATAGCAAAAGAGCGAGCATCTAGCAAGCAAAGATAGAAGTGATTTCGAGGGTATGGTCATCTTGCCTGAAATCCCACAAGGAAGAAGAACGAGTCCATGAAGAAGACAAACGGACGTAGTCGAACGGGTCCTAAAAAACGCGACGTTATCGGAACCAGCCCAAAGAAGCAACACCGGAAAGAAGCACACAACATAGTAAACAACCAATACATGAACATGGCATGATATGCGGGATGCGGTATGTGATGCATATGCATGATTTGGAAAGGAATGATTGGACCTGGCCTCAACTTGGAAAACCAAGAGTTCCATTGGAAAGGTGAGGTGATTTTGGTTGAAATCGATATAAAGATCACCGGAATCGGATGCACGGTATGGAAATGGCAAGCAAAACAAATATGGCACCGGTCTGCGATATTCAGCAAGTAGTCATCTAAATGCATCAAGTTGAATATGCTACAGCACTCAAACATGGCAAAAAAATACATGGCAGGGATCCACTCAAGATGATTGACAAAAGATGAACACTGAGCTATGGCTAATTCACTCAATAGCAGGTTCAAACAAGCATGTCAAAAGAGCAAATGATAACAGGTTTCAGACTTGGTGAAATTAACACAAGTCTTGAATTTATCACCAGGAAGCAAACTTTAGAGCATGAAAACTACATGCTACAGGAACTTAACATGGCAAAGCAAGGCATGGCATGAAGCTACTCAAAACATATATCAAAAGTACCTTAGTGACTATGAGCCAAAAGGAATCAGAAAGTACAATTGCAAGCATGTGAACATAGCAAAAACATAAACAGATTTAGACTTAGTGAAAAACTTGAGCATGCAAAACAGTTAACAAGTAGACATATTTATGAGCTCGAAGCAATCACTACAAAGCATGGCATGACAAACTAAGCATACACCCATCAATAAGACATGGCATAGAAGCTAGACATGGCAAGAGCAACAACATAGAATGCACGGATCAACAACAACAAGCTTGGCAAAATCACTAAACATGTTAACAATCTTCCAGGAATATTTTATAGCAAAAGTAGAGCTTGATTGACTCAAGCTAGGGTGCTCCAAAATTGCAAACAAAGATATGGATGGATAGAGCACCACAATATTAACAAAACATCCTTACTGATCATCCTCAAAAGAGGCACGGATCACTAGGAAACAACATGAACATATGGCATAAAAACAATATCAGGACAAGGACTTAGTGAAATTCTAAGTCCCTGAAAACATCATCATTGAGTAAGATACTTTGCATGCTTGTGCGAGTCACCACAAATATCAAAAAAATACATGGCATACACCGCTGTAAAGATGGCATGGCATTCATCAAAACACATATAGAGCTCAGGATGATAGCATGCACACATTAATCATGGCAAAAATGACAAAAGGCCATTTGCTGAAACAGATCTGACATAATCATCACATAGCCCTCTTCCAACAGAATTTCGGGCATCAAGATGAGCTCAAATTAAAATGATGCAATGAGATGAAATGATGCACTCGTTGAGACGAACATTTTGATATGCTACACGCGCAAAACGGAGCTACGGATGCAAAGTTATGGCATGTGGAAGAATGCAAAATAATTAGGGTTCGGAGGGAAAAGTCAACCGCATCTGGATCTGGATCTGGAGGTACTGTAGTTGTGCGTGGTTCACGAGGTTCGCGTGGCCGGAGCTGTTCACTGGAGAGAAGACGATAAGGCGGCCGGAGCTTGCGGGCGTCAATGTCGGCGGCGGTTGGCCGGAGTGGCGTCGGGGAGCGGAGGAGGGCGGCGCGGCGTCGGGGCGAGAATGCAGGCGGCGCCGGAGCTTCGGCGGCGGGCGGCGGCCTCCGGCGGAGCAGGCGCGGCGGGGCGGCGACCGGCGACGAGGTGGCAAGCCGGTGAGGCGGTGCTAGCACGGCGGAGGAAGAGCGAGGCGGCGGAGGAGCTCTCGGGCGCGGCGCGGGGAGGCGAGGGCCTCGGGCGGCGGCGGCGCACTGGGCCGGGGGGGCCGGATCTGGGCCTCCCGGGCCCGCACGGGAGAGGCAGCGACGCAGGGCCAGGTGGCGGCGCCTAAGTGGAGGAGGGAGGCGGCAGTGACGACGTGGCACCTCACGATTGGCTGGAGTGATGTGGCCGGCGAGATGGACGCGTCCGCCGGCGAGCGGACATGTCCGACGGCGCGAACGGAGTTGGATCTAGGGTTTCGGGGAAGATATCCGAAATTTGGAAAGGGGGGGTCTATTTATAGAGGTAGAGGGAGCTAGGAAGCTCCAAATGAGGTGCGGTTGGCCACGCGATCATGATCGAACGCTCTAGATGATGGTGGAGGTTTAGGTGGGTTTTGGGCCACTTTGGAGGGGTGTTGGGCTGCAACACACACGAGGCCTTTTCGGTCCCTCGGTTAACCATTGGAGTATCAAACGAAAGCCGAATGGCATGAAACTTGACAGGCGGTCTACCGGTAGTAAACCAAGGCCGCAAGACAAGTCTCGGTCCAATTCGAAAACTTTTAACACCCGCACATGAAAAGAGGTAGAAAGGGACACCGGGTGACATAGGAGCGCCGGATTGCAAAACGGACAACGGGGAAAATGCTCGGATGCATGAGACAAACATGTATGCAAATGAAATGCACATGATGACATGATATGGAATGCATGACACGCAAGAAATGACAAGGCAACATGGCAAATAACTGGAGGACACCTGTCACATCGGTCTCGGGGCATCCCAACACTCAACCACTACGAGAGGATCTCGTCCCGAGATCTAGAATGGCACTGGAGGGAAAAAACGGAAGAGAAAAAGAAGAGGTAAAACTAAGCTACTTCTTTGACAAACGAGTGAAAACAAAGAACCTTGCAAGGTTAAGCCATTTCGAGAAAAGAATACAATGGAGATGAATGAAGTTGAAAGCACTCTGTTAGCAAAGAGGAACAAGGAAGAACAACTTTGGGCAGCACTCCACTGAGAAGAGATGAAAGGCTTGATAAGGCGAAAAGAGCTTGAGCAAAAAGGACACAACACTCCGGTTAAATGGATAAACCAAGAAAAGAACACGATCCTGACAAAACGAAAAGATGGGTAGAAGAGAGCAACATCACAAAGCCTCCGGAACAAAATTAAGAATTGAATGGAATGAACAAAGGGAAACAAGAGGGAGCACACTTACAAAAAATGCTAGAACGGAGTTGTTGGAAAACCAACAACGAAAAGAATAAGCTTGATATGATCTTATGGAATACATCTCAAATTATGAGGTGACAACCTGCCACTCACGGGAAAAGAATTTGATTGATAAGAACAAGGAGACGAGAAACTTATTTCACCGGGAGGATAAATGAAGAACTTGGGTCATTATAAGCACCATAGATAGCAACAATCCTTCTGGAAAGCTTTAGGTGAAATATAACCCAAGATAACTCGAATGAAGAGATTGATGGATTTAAGATACCTCATTCTTGACAACATGTGAATCATGAAACATGAGCTCAAGTTATGAAGAATGACATAGCACCACCTCAAATGATACGGTAGAAGGAATTGTACTTCGGAATGCAAGATGAAGAATGCTTGAGCTCCTTTGAAAAGAATCTCGATGAACACTTTGAGAAGGTATTAAATCCTTGGTGAACCATCATGTAGAGCCTCCATGAAGAACTCCGGTAATGAAAGAATGATCAAACGAAAGGAAAGAGAAGTTGAAAATGCAAGGTTAAGACTTGCAATTATTAGATGGATCTTCACGACAATATAATTGAGAGAGCTTGGAACTCCGGGAAAGAAAAGATGAAACAAATGAAACTGACAATTTGATGAGCCTCCAGAATACGGAGTTAAACACTTGGGTGAAACAAGAGTAAGAATTATGTTATGCATATCCTTCACCAATTAAATTGATGACAAACAATGGATTTGGCATACTACTTACTCCCTTAGAAAGGATTAAGATAGATATTGCACAAACTTGAAGAGGGCTTCAATGATCCACCGGTAGGATTTGAAAGAATGAAAGAATTGATATGATAACGAAGGAAGAAGAATCTTGATCAAACCACCGTAAGAATTGGAAATGAACGAAGAGAAAATATAAGGAAAACACCAGGAAGAATTATAAAAAACGAAGATACTTGAGAGGATTTAGATACAAGTGAACGAAGAGATCACGAGCTGATAAGATAATACTTGAATGATGCACCGGTAAAATTTGGAGAACAAGAGCTAAAAGCTGAGAAAAGAATAATTCTGACAAGATGGGCTCCGGATAATCAAACTGAAAAGACTCCTGAATTGCTCCGGATGGGTGAAAAGAATTCTGACAATCGAAAACAATTATGAGAGGATGACATCAAGCTAGAACCATGAATCTTTGGAAGAACATATAAGAATTTAAGAGGAGCTCTTCTTCGGTCTTCACATGTTGAGAAAGATGACGAGAAACACCACCACGGATTGTTGAGGCACTTCGGAATGAAGAATGGAAAGGTTGAGCCAATGATGAAAAGAATTTGAAAGATCTTGGAGAAATACATATGACTGATGATGAATCGTTATTACGTCAAACTTTGAAAAGAATTTGGGAGTAACTCCGGGAAAAATTTGAAGAGCCAGGTAAGATCCTAGGAAGAGACCTATGGGTTAAGGCCCACTGAAAAGAAACACCGTTGAAATGATTACTTGAAAAAGGAGAATGCACCGGTTGAATTAAATGGTTTGAATAAGATAACATTCTTGAAAGATCTTGAATGAATGAGAATGAACACTAGCATCTTCTGAGATATCTTCAGTACTTCGGAACAATTGAATAGGGAGAGGTGAATGATTAAGAATTGCACCGGCATGAGAAAGTATTATAAAGGAGGAAATGATATGATCAACAACAAAACTTGAATCCACCGGACAAGAAAAAGAACGAAGAATGATGAACTTGAAGCTCCATTAGAATATTCATGAGAATCGCCGGATAAGAATATTGAAAGAAAAGAATGGAGAGGCTTCCATCAATAAGATGATACTTGATTAAGAAATCTGAGTCCTTGAAGAAACAGGGTGGGTGGGCGGGAAAACAAAGGCAACTTGGAGACGGATGAAACAAACACCGTTGAGAAGAACTGATAATTGATCTTGCGAGTGTTGAAGTGATCAGATCCACTTGACGAGAGACACACCGATTGAAAAGGATTGACATGAGAATCTCAATTATCAAGAAGGATTGGTATTCACATCGGAGTATGAGAACACCGTTTCGGAAAAAGTATGGAATCAACATTTGACTTCGAAGCAACTCGAATACCACAACTCAAAACAAAACAAAGGATTGGCTTGCAGAATAAGCCGGAACAAACATATGATAGAGATTTCGTCCGAAGTTTTCGTGGTGGGGCCTACACGGGCTCAATCGTACAGCACCATCATGTACAAGGCAATGCACATGACATACGAAGCGTCCTCGAGTCGGCATAGCCAAGGACTCTTTAAGACACAACGAGACCACTGTAAAACCAACCGTGAATAGGCGGACCACTAGACGTGGAACCCCAATTTCATATCATACATCTGTGGGAAAGATATCCTACGAGCTACTTGAATTCCCACTTATAAACTCCCGGAAATTTCCGGTTATGCAATCAGGTGTTGGGGATACAGGGGAAGCATAATATCTCGCCCAAAACTAGAAAATCCTACATCCAGGTGTATCCATCCTTCAAACATAACCAAGAAACCTTCGGAAATCGTTTACCTCAACCTTCGAAAAGCATCCGTTATACGAGTTATGGCAATACTCCCGAACTCCCGCCTCAGTACTGGGTGGCGTCGAGGTTATCTCACCAACAACTGCATGAAAGAGATTTTCGATGTCGGTGAAACTAAACTCAGGTATTCCAGAACTGCAACGATAAAATTGTGACGACAACACCTCAGAGCTCAACTCCCCGGGACACTGCCACAACCCCTAAATGTCAGGAGGCACCAAGAACAATGTTCTCGTCAGAAAACCATCGGAACGATTCCAAGATACCCGCGTGATCCTAAATCTTTTTTAGTGAAATTTGAGAAGAGAAAAGTCAAAACTCTACGTCAGGATGCCTCACCAGAGCGACGAAGGGACTGAGGAGTAAAAAGAATTCCTAACTCTCCAATATATATATAATCCTAAATGACTCAAAACATTTTTCTAGACTCAACAATGTCAGCGATTCGATCAAGCAGGGGGCTCCTAAGGTCGGGGAAGGCTCTGATACCAACTTGTAACGCCCAAGATGCGGCTATATCTCCCACGTGTCGAAGCACGACTTAGAGGCATAACCGCATTGAAAGCAATGTCGCAAGTGAGGTAATCTTCACAACAACCCATGTAAATAAATAAGGGAAAGGATACATAGTTGGCTTACAATCGCCACTTCACACAATACATGAATAAAGCATTACTAGATCCAGATACAAGCAAGGGGACTCAGCAATCTCACACCCTCGCGATCAAGACTATTTAAGCTTATAGGAAGGGTAAAAGGTATGAGGTGGAGCTGCAACAAGCGACTAGCATATATGGTGGCTAACATACGCAAATGAGAGCGAGAAGAGAAGGCAAAAGCACAGTCGAACAATTATGATCAAGAAGTGATCCTAGAACAACCTACGTCAAGCATTACCCCAACACCGTGTTCACTTCCCGGACCCCGCCGAGAAGAGACCATCATAGTTACACACGCGGTTGGTGTATTTTAAATTAAGATCAACTTCAGGTTTTCTACAACCGGACATTAACAAATTCCCATCTGCCCATAACCGCGGGCACGGCTTTCGAAAGTTCAAATCCCTGCAGGGGTGTCCCAACTTAGACCATCACAAGCTCTCATGGTCAATGAAGGATATTCCTTCTCCCAAGACAATCCGATCAGACTCGGCATCCCGATTACAAGACATCTTCGACAATGGTAAAACAAGTCCAGCAACACCGCTCGAAGCAATCACTATAAAGCATGGCATGACAAACTAAGCATACACCCATCAAGAAGACATGGCATAGAAGCTATACATGGCAATAACAACAACATAGCATGAACGGATCAACAACAACAAGCTTGGCAAAATCGCTAAACATGTTAACAATCTGCCAGGAACATTTTATAGCAAAAGTAGAGCTTGATTGACTCAAGCTAGTTTTCTCCATAATTGCAAACAAAGACATGGATGCATAGAGCACCACAATATTAACAAAACATCCTCACTGATCATCCTCAAAAGAGGCATGGATCACTAGGAAACAACATGAACATATGGCATAAAAACAATATCAGGACAAGGACTTAATGAAATTCTAAGTCCCTGAAAACAGCATCATTGGGTAAGCTACTTTGCATGCTTGTGCTAGTCACCACAAAGATCACAAAAATACATGGCATACACCCCTGTAAATATGGCATGGCATTCATGAAAACACATGTAGAGCTCAAGATCATAGCATGCACACATTAATCATGGCAAAAATGACAAAAGGCCATTTGCTGAAACAGATCTGACATAATCATCACATAGACCTCTTCCAACAGAATTTCGGGCATCAAGATGGGATCAAATGAAAATGATGCAATGAGATGAAATGATGCACTCGTCGAGACGAACATTTTGATATGCTACACGCACAAAATGGAGGTAGGGATGCAAAGTTATGGCATGTGGAGAATGCAAAATAATTAGGGTTCGGAGGGAAAAGTCAACCGCGTCTGGATCTGGATCTGGAGGTACTGTAGCTGTACGCGGTTCATGAGGTTCGCCTGGCCGGAGCTGTTCACGAGAGAGAAGACGACGAGGCGGCCGGAGCTTGCGGGCGTCGATGTCGGCGGCGGTTGGCCGGAGCGGTGCCGGCGAGTGGAGGAGGGCGGCGTGGTGTCGGGGCGAGGATGAAGGCGGTGGAGGAGCTCTCGAGCACGGCGCAGGGAGGCGAGGGCCTCAGGCGGCGGCGGCGCACCGGGCCGGGGGGGGGCGGATCTGGGCCTCCCGGGCCCGCGCGGGAGAGGCAGCGACGCAGTACTAGGCGGCGGCGCCTGAGTGGAGGAGGGAGGCGGCGGTGACGACGTGGCACCTCACGATTGGCTGGAGTGATGTGGCCAGCGAGATGGACGCGTCCGCCGGCGAGCGGACATGTCCGGCGGCACGAAGGGAGTTGGATCTAGAGTTTCGGGGAAGAGATCCGAAATTTGGAAGGGGGGGTCTATTTATAGAGGTAGAGGGAGCTAGGAAGCTCCAAATGAGGTGCGATTTTCAGCCACGCGATCGTGGTCAAACGCTCTAGATGATGGAGGAGGTTTAGGTGGGTTTTGGGCTACTTTGGAGGGGTGTTGGGCTGCTACACACACGAGGCCTTTTTGGTCCCTCGGTTAACCGTTGGAGTATCAAACGAAATCCTAATGGCATGAAACTTGACAGGCGGTCTACGGGTAGTAAACCAAGGCCGCAAGACAAGTCTCGGTCCAATTCGAAAACATTTAACACCCGCACACGAAAAGAGGTAGAACGGGACACCGGGTGACATAGGAGCGCCGGATTGCAAAATGGACAACGGTGAAAATGCTCGGATGCATGAGACGAACATGCATGCAAATGAAATGCACATGATGACACGATATGGAATGCATGACATGCAATCAATGACAAGGCAACACAGCGAATAACTGGAGGACACATGTCACATCGGTCTCGGGGTGTCACATCATCGAGCTTCTCAACACTGCCGGAGAAGTCTCGGCGCCCTCCCACTCACTCCGTCCTCCACCTTCTAGTGCTGGCGATGTGGCGCACGGCACGCCTCCGCCTCCCCCCTGCGCGGTGACAACACCGAGCCTCGGCGTGACAAACGACCGCGCGACCCACCATGCGGAGCACCTGCGCCTGCCCGAGATGAGGCTAGCTGCCAGATCGTCCACCGTGCACCGCCTTACGCACGTGTGCTCCTCGAGAACCCGCACTAGCCCCAGGACCAGATCATCCAAGAGGTCACAGCGGCAGGGCGCCAAAACCGCACCATCCACGCCCGTGGCGCACCCACGAGCACCGTCGGCGGCCGAGCCTTCACTCGCGAGCTACGCCGGGTGGGTTGGCCCGTCAAGTTTAAGCTTGAGCTTCCCCCGTGCTACGACGGCATCCCCGACCCCATGGAGTTCATCCAACTCTACACGTCGAGCATCGAGGCAGCGAATGGCGATGACAAGGTCATCATGAACTAGTTTCCCATGGCCCTCAAGGACGGCGCGCACTCTTGGTTCATGAACCTACATGAGGAATCAATCTCTTTGTGGAGCGAGCTCTGCGACTAGTTCATCACCAACTTCAAGGGCGCCCACAATCGCACCCTCATGGTCAACGACCCACGGTGCATGAAGCAATACCCCGGCGAGACCCTCTGCAAGTACATTCAGCACGTCAGCCACATACACAATAGGATCTCGCACGCCTCAGATGAAGCCATCATCTTGGCATTCTCCAATGATGTAATGGACGTCAGGATGTGCGAGAAGCTCGCCCAATGACCCGAGCATGGTGCTAGAACTGTTCAACATGGCCGATAAGTGTGCCAAGGCTGAAGAAGGCCGCCTTGCGCAACGACCCTGAAGCCGAGCCTGATGACAACAAGACCAAGGCCAAGGAAGTGAAGTGTAAGAGCCCAGTCGTGTTTGTGGCGGAGCCTGACCTAAAGCGCGGCCACGGTCGTGACGAGCACGCCAAGAATGGTTGCCTAGTCTATGTCTACCACAATGTGCGCACTCACAACACCGACGACTGTCAAGAGCTCAAGGCGCTCCATGATGAGCACTTGTGCTGTCACTCCGACCGCAACGACCATGGAATTGGCCGTGGTGGCGACCGGTAGGATAACCACAAGGGGAACCCCCGCCAGGGCTGGCACGACCAGCCTCGCAAGGGTGGCCAGCATGACCAGCCTCACGACGGTGCCTAGTGCGATCAGCCCCGCGGAGCGCGCCCTCAGGACAATCTTCCCCTTCCGCCGTTGCCGCCACCACCCAGAAGGAACGACAACAACCAGCAAGATGAGGGGGCTAGGGCTACGAAGAGCCTCGCGCAATAGCCTACATCCTCGGTGGAGCTCAGTCCCCCGCGTCCAACCGCTTCTTCAAGCAGTTCTCTCATGAGGTGAACGCTGCCCTCCTGAGGCTTGAAGCTGCGCAACCCCACAAGTGGTCGCAGTGCGCCATCACCTTTGAATCTAAGGACCACCTCAGGTGCTCGGCCACCACCGATGCGCTCCCCATGTTGTGTACTCCCACCATCAACAACGTCACTGTCACCAAGACCCTCATTGACGGGGGTGCCGGCCTCAATGTGATATCCATCATGAGTTTTGAGATGCTCCAGGTGCCTTATGACAAGATGATGTTGGTCGGGCCCTTCTCTGGGGTGACGGACGGGTCCACCATCCCCCTCGGACAAGTGTGCCTCCCCGTCACCTTCGACACCTGCAGCAACTAGCACACCGAGCTCATCGACTTCAACGTGGCCCACATCGGCCTCCCCTACAACACTACCCTGGTATATCCCGTGCTAGCCAAGTTCATGGCAGCAACCCACCACAGATACAACGTCCTCAAAATGCCTAGCTGCAGCGGTGTCATCATTGTCGCCTGTGACGAGAAAGATGCGGTCTGCTCCCTTGAGAATGCCTACCGGGCCGCTGCGGCTGAAAACTCTGCCGGCTTGGGTGCTGCCATGCTTCCTGGGTCTGCTCCCGCATAGAAGAAGTAGTTCCTCCCCAAGGACTTACCTGAAGCCAAGAAGCAGTCGGCTGGTGGCGACGCCTAGGCCCTCACCCCTGAGGCCAGGGCCTGCCTTCCTTCCTCATTGGAAGGCGTGCCTGGTGCCTGCCTCTGGGCAGGCTCGAGGGCTCCCACCTTGAGAGTGTCTGACCTGACCAGTGTGAGTGTGATGAGGGAGGTGCTCGGGCTCCACTTGCAGGCAAACTTCGATGCGTGCCCCCATAAGAAGGGAGCATGACGCCAGGAGCACAGGAATTCATCGCCCAGAAAACGTACAAGCTGCTAGAAGCGTGGGCCATTCGTAGCGAGCATCGCCCCGCATCCCGCTCGTCCGGTCATCACCCCCAAGGAGGATAGCAAGGTGCACGTGTACATTGACATCACGAGCCTCAACAGGGCGGGGTCCCAGGACCTCTTCCGGCCATCGCACATCGGTCAGAGCAAGGGCATTACCACCAACTACACATGCATGCCCTTCGGCCCGATGAACGTTGGCGCCATCTTCCAAAGGTTCACGCAACTCGCGATGGTCCTCGCGGGGCCTCATACCCTCGTGAGTCCCCAAGGCCTCAAGCACCAAACGGCCCCTAAAAGGCAGCAGCATGATCACCAGGTGACCTTTTTGTTTGTTCAAATTGAGGACACTCCCTAGGTTGCATTATCCTCAGGCTGGCTAGGGCCCGTCCCTGCAGCCGCTTCGCTTTTGGTCATGTACCTGATTTGGTTATGCTATGATGAAATTATCTTGCCTACTGAACCCTATGTTTGGTGCCTCGCCACCATGGCGGCCGCTGCACCCTCACGACTCTCCTCCCGATTGTCCCATGATTGGGGCTTGACACGGTGTCTGTGCTCAGGTTCGTCCCTACAGCGCTGGTAAATCCAAGCGATCGAGCTCTGTCTCGCGGGCCTGCTCCTGTGCACGTCACCTCACAAAGGTCCTTGGAGTCTCACCCTCTCATGGGACCACCGTGAGCACGCGATTAAGGGTGCGGCCTGGTTTGTATAGCAGTGAGTTTGGTGTTTCGCCACCATGGGCGCCACACGCCGGGTGGCTCTTCCCTTGATCATTCGATGGAGAAACTCGACATGATGTCTATGCTCGGGTCCTCCCTGCAGCATCATTAAATCCAAGTGACCGAGCTCTGTCTGGCGGGCCAAACCCGTGCACGTCACCTCAGTTGGGTCCTTGGTGTCTGACCTTTTCATGCAATGGCCTCAGGACGGTCATCCGACATGGGTCGCCCCCATGTCACAGGTTGTATGAGCACGCATCTACACAGAGAGGTAGGCACAAACTTCCTAAGGGCTAAGAAAGGAGCTCCTGAGGCCTTGTACAATGGGAGGTGCTTAGAGAGATGCTTAGAAAAATAAACCGGGTTTTTCTAAAGCACCGGTGCCTATTTCTACAGGAGAGACGCTTAGTTAAGCATCTATCCTATACAAATAAGCACTGGTGCTTAAAGAAAGCCTGGTTTATTTCTCTAAGCACCTCCCCTAAGAATCTCCCATTGTACAAGGCCTGAGCCTTGTGCCAAGAGCATCTGACACATCCGCAAGTTCTATCGTGCTTGGCACACGTACAAACGAAACAGGGATGTACACACCCCAGACTCTGGAACAGAGTTCCCGCCCACGCCCAAGTGGAAGCCCCATGCCCCGCGCTGGCAGAACGATCAAACTACGATCTTGGCCACGCCCAAGTGGAAGCCCCATGCATGCTCCACGCTGGTGCACAATCAACTGAGAGCGCCCCGCGGACCATTACAACTTCAGGAAAATCCGTGCCTGTCATGGTGCCACTCATATTTTCCCACGGCATGCGCTTGCTGTTCCCCCCTAAGCCTCACACGAGTGGGGGCTGGACAAGGTGGTTGTGCTCGGGTCAGTCCCAGCAGCACTGAAAAACCCAAGGGAGCGGGCTCTAGCTCGCGGGCCTGCTCCCGTGTATGTCACCCAACCAAGGCCCTTGGTGTCTGGTCTCCTTGCGTAACGCCCATGCGTGAGCTAGTGAGCGTGCATTGCCTGAATGGAGCCCTTTTGCGTAGGTTTTCCCTCAGGGATGGATCACCCGGGAGGTTTCGCAAGGCGCACCTCACAAGCAACCAACTGTCGGTGCTGCAAAAAGCTAAGTCTGGGCACCTTGGGGGGAGGATTCGCCGATGCTAACGCTTTCCCGTGTGGGCCGCTTGTGTGTCAAGGGGGACTCCTGAGCATCGCGCCTCGGGAGCCTTCACCAACACCTGGAGCCCCCCACCACCTCTAGGCATCATGACCTGACATCCCACCGACGGTTGAGGTCCGCACGGGGTTGGGCCTCTCGACCTAGAGCACAAAGGAAAGCAAAAGGAAAAGCAAGCATAGAAAGGAATCCCCGCGAGGTCGCAAACATCCATTATGAGCATTAAATGTTCAAACAAATATAACCATTGTCTCACGGCTCCGCAAGGTAGCTTCAGTCTATTACAGGCTAAGTAAGGGAAACCTTAAGAAGAAGCAGCACCACCCCCGTTGCTGGCGTCCATTGCAGCCTCGCCAGGCTCCTCACAGCCGCTATAGTAGAACTTCCCAAGCAACCTGTTCACATGACCTTCCACGGCCTCCGCAAGTCCGTTGTGGGATTCTTTGGGGACGGGGCCTATCGCCTTGTTGAAGTCAAAGTTAGGGTCGTGGTGAAGAAGGTGGCTGAAGACATGGGTCACCACCATGAAGAAGAGGTCGCGGAACTCCTCCTGCGGCATGCCGTCCACCTTCAAGGCCCCATCCTCGAGCTGCTCCACGAGCTTGGCGAAGAACTTGGCGTGGTCGGTGTTGCTAGCTACGAGGGGAGCCTGAAGCCTCTCTTGGCATATGGAACTCAAGGCCTCACGAGCCCTGAGCTCGAGAGATGAGAGCACGGCATGGTCCGCCGTCGCCTTTGTGTCGGCATCCTCCTGGATCTTTTTCTCTCTAGCATCCAGCCGAGCATTGGCCTCGGTGATGTGCTTCACATGGGCCTCCGGAGTGTCGGTCACTTGGCGTTGCAACGCCTCTAGGCTCTCCCGCTCTATGGCCTACTCGGTCACCACTGTCGCCAAGTATGACTCGTGAGTCGGGTGCTTCACCTTGTGGGCCTTGAGATCGTCCTCCCGTAGCTCGAGCCGCTACGCCTCCATAGCCCGCTTGACTTGAACCGCCTTCAGGCTAGCTTCCGCCTCAACACAGCGCTTGGAGGCCGCCTTGGCCTCGGCAAGTGCGCTCTCATGGGCTGCCTTTGCCTCGGTGGCTTCCTTCTCGCTCTGTACGATGGCAGTCTCGGTCTGGCGCTGGGCCGCCTTAGAGGCGGCATCATGCTGGTACCACCCCGCTACAAGCTTCAAGCGCTCCTTGGCGAGGCATGATTCGGCATCCCCAAGGTACGCCCCGAGCCAATCAAGCGCAACTTGAGCATCGGTCAGAGCCCCACGCCTGAGTAAGGCGCCGCAACTCATCAACGCATGGGTCCGGCCCAGGTCCGGTGTCCCGGCGCCCGCGGCCACTATGGTTGAAGGAGCCCCGGCAGAGCCTGCCTGGGGTGCGGAGGGCCTCGGGTTTTCCCCTTCTAGTCGCCATGTCACACCCAAGGGGGTTGCCATGTCGGCTGCAGGAGCTTCTTCGATGGCTGAGGCCAGGGATCCTCCATAGCGCACTCCGCGTCGCTCCCCGAGGGGTGGCAATGGCGGCTGGCGGGGGCTTGGGCGTCGTGTCCCTTCCCCATCGTCACGCCCGTGCTTGAGGCCTCGCCACGCCCGTGCTCGTGTCAGGCCTCACAAGGGATGCATCGCTGTCCTCTAGGAGTGGTGCCGGGAGCCGATCAGTAGCGGTCGCGGTGGTTAGACCCTCCCGTGGCTCAAGAGGGGCGATGGGCACGTGCGCCGTGCCCGGGCGCCCCGCAGTGTTTCCAGAGCGGCTTGAAGTCTTCCCGCACCGCCCAGGGCTCAGGGCGGCCGCCACCGTCGCCTTCAGGCTGGGAGGCGTCTTCTTCCTGGTCGTCTTGGCCTTATACGCCTCCTGGTCGTCACCCCGGCACTTGTATCGACAAAAGGTCAGCTAGAGCCGCACAAGATTATGGGCACTAATCTCTATGAAGGAGTCCATGGGATCAATTGCTTGGATATGCAGTCCCAATACTTCTTTCCTCCCACACTGCATTGGTAAGTCGAATGGTTAATCTATTAAGATGGTGCATCCTTGATATGTTATACGAGGACGGGTTGTCAAACTAGTTGTAGCAACACACATCACACTACTTTTACTGTATATTTCATGCAATTACATTTGGCATATCGAGATCTAAGAAATCTACAATAGGATGAAAAGACTGGCATCCTTCACATTATTGGCGAACTCAGTTCATAGAAACAAGCAATTCAACCATTCTATGGTTAAATCAAAAGCTTCACTGGAATATTTTTCACTACCCCAATCATACATGGAAAATGGGCGCCGCCACCGTAGGGGCTGGTATGGGAGGCCACCTCGGGTGGCAGGAAAGTGCGCACCTAGTTTGAGTCGTCCAGGTTAGCCCAGGCTAGTTTTGTTCGCCCTAGTGCATGAGCAGGAAATGTAAAAAATGAAGAAAAACATTTCAATTTGGATGGGCCAATAACGTAAGTGCAAGGCATGCCCTATAGCAGGCTCATGGCCCAAACGAGTGTCTCCAATATCGATCGACAACACGAAAAATCCCCAATTCTTTCGCTCCAGCCTCCAGTCTGGTTCACTCCTAACCTAACTGCCACTAGACAGACCGACAGAGCTCTTCCTCTTGCCCTCATTGGATGCTGGTCATCAGGCTTCAAGCGAATGGAAGGACAAGAAGGTGAAGATCCAACCCTGGGTGTAGCCTTCATGGGACATAGCGATGGCAGCATAGGCATGGCATTGAGCTTGCGCAAATGGACTGTCACAGCTTGCAAGAGCAGCATGCACAATGAGCAGGCACATCACATCCCTGATTATATCTAATTCAATTGTTCAATTTCTAGCCATTAGTTAAACCTGATGGTGCTGTAAAACTTCTTATATGTAGGGAATCTACAAGAAAATGAAACCAATTTCTGCTTATTTTATAACTTCCCCAATCAATACTGAATTGACTGAACCTGATGTGTCTAATCAAGTTTCCGATGCAAACATACAAGCTCATGTTGTTCTTGGGCCTGAAGTGTCTAATGAACAGACTAGTAATGAAGGAATTGATGCAAACATTTTACTTGCTCTTGGTGATGAACATATAGTGTCTAATGAGGGATCTAATGCAAGCATTTTGCAAGCTCCCATTGAAAGATTTAGTGTGTAATGATGATCTGCTATGTTGAGTGAGAGAAAGAGATTTGCAGGAATTGATGACAAGCAAATTATAGTACATTTTCATGGCTTGAGGAAACGTCGAGGCCATCTACCACAACGTCCCCATATCATGACAACCTAGCATAAATAATTTTCTAATCTGTTGTTTTAAACTATTGGCATACTTGTTGGAAATATGCCCTAGAGGCAATAATAAATTGCTTATTATCATATTTCCTTATTCATAATAAAGGTTTACTATTCATGCTATAATTGTATTGATTGGAAACTTAAATACATGTGTGAATACATATAAGCAAATACCAAATCCCTAATATGCCTCTACTAGATTAGCTCATTGATCAAAAGATGGTTAAGGTTTCTTGACCATTGACACGAGTTGTCATTTGATAATGGGATCACATTATTATAAGAATAATGTGATGGACAAGACCCATCCATTAGCTTAGCATATGATCGTTCAGTTTATTGCTACTGCTTTCTTAAATGTCAACTCATGCAACTCCCAGATACCTGAGGAATACCTTGTGTGCTATCAAACATCACAACGTAACTGGGTGATCATAAAGATGCTCTACAGGTATCTTCGAAGGTGTCTATTGAGTTGGCGTGAATCGAGATTGGGATTTGTCACTCCGTAAGACGGAGAGGTATCTCTAGGCCCTCTCGGTAATACAACATCATAATAAGCTTGCAAGCAAAGTGACTAAGGAGTTACTTACAAGATGATGTATTACGAAACGAGTAAAGAGACTTACCGGTAATGAGACTGAACTAGGTATGAAGATACCGACGATCGAATCTCGGGCAAGTATCATACCGACGGACAAAGGGAACTACGTATTTGTCATAAAGGTTCGACTGATAAAGATATTTGTAGAATATGTAGGAACCAATATGGGAATCCAAGTACCACTATTGGTTATTGACCGGAGAAGCGTCTCGGTCATGTCTACATCATTCTTGAACCCATAGGGTCCACGTGCTTAATATTCATTGACGATATAGTATTATATGAGCTATGTTTGTTGGTGACCAAATGTTTTTCGGAGTCCCCAATGAGATAACAGACATGACGAGGAGCTCCGGAATGGTCCGGAGGTAAAGATTGATATATGGGATAATAGTGTTTGGTCTCCGAAATGGTTTCAGAATTCACCAGAATGGGTTTTGGAGGTTTCCCGAAATGTTCTGGTGCGAGAACACTTTATTTGGGCCAAGGGGTAAAGCCCATGAGGCTTTAGGAAGGTGCAAAACGAAGTTTTTTGGAGGCCAGGGGCCAGATGCCAGGGACCCTGGCGTCTGGTTCTGGAGTCCGAGAAGGACTCTTGCCTTGCGCGCCAAACCGACTTTTCAGAGGCTCTTTCTCCAAGAAATGATCCAAGGGCTCAACATATAAATAGAGAGGCAGGGCTAGCACCCGGAACACATCAAGATTCACCAAGCCGGGTGCCGGCAACCCTGCCCCCTCTAGTTTATCCTCTGTCATAGTTTCTATTGTGCTTGGAGAAGCCCCGCGAAGATTGTTCTTCACGACCACCATCACCATGCCGTCGTGCTGCTGGAACTCATCTACTACTTCGCCCCTCTTGCTGGATCAAGAAGGCAAGGACGTCATCGAGCTGAACATGGAGGTGATGTACGTTCAGTACTTGATCGGGAAGGATCGTGAAGGTGTACGACTACATCAATCGCGTTGATAAATGCTTCCGCTTAGCGATCTACAAGGGTACATAGATGTTCTCCCCCTCTCCTAGCTATGCATCTCCATGGATAGATCTAGCATGCGCGTAGAAATTTTTTGTTTTCCATGCAATGTTCCCTAATAGTGGCACCATGAGCTAGGTCTATGCATAGATGCACTACTACAGGTTGGTCCAAATGTGACAGTCCAATCAGAGGCCCTTCTATAAAATTGTGTGCGATGCATTAATCACAAATGGTGATGTAATAAAACCGTCAAAAAAGATACAAAACGTTTGCGATGGTGGTGACATCAAACACGATTCGGATTAGAGTTGCATGTGTGATGCGTGGCAAACAATTAATCTAGCAGAACTATTTGCGATGAGGCAGAACAAAAGAAACAGGCAGCCAGATGTGGGTGAGTGAGATATACGGCATACAGTTCACTAGGATGAACTGTGTGTGAATAGGCAACACAATAGAAATGGCCAGCCAGATCAAGGTATGTGCGATGGAGGACATACAGTTCACTCAGATTTGCGATGAGCCAAGACAACAGAAATATTTCAACTGAACAAAATTTGTGTGATATTGGGCAAATAGGTCCGTAAACAGGTCCGTAATCAGAAATGTGTGCGAAGACCAATAATAACACAGACGATTGCTGCAACTTGTTTTGCATAAAGGTGGATGGCGTGTGTCTATTTCTCCTTGTTTAGTTGAATCTAATTTGACTACAGCCAGTCCTTGTAGAAGGTTAAAAAAGCAAACTTAATAATCACCGTTGTGGTTTTGCATAGGTAAGAACGGTTCTTGCTAGTTGCCCGTAGCAGCCACATAAAACTTGCAACAACAAAATAGAGAACGTCTAAGTTGTTTTTGCAGGGTATGTTGTCATGTGATATGGTTGAGATGTGATTTGATATATGTTGATGTATGAGATGAGCATGTTTTTTAATAAGTTCACGACTTGCATGTTGATGAGTACGACAACTGGTAGGAGCCTTAGGGTTATTTTTAATTATTGTATGACCTGCGTGTCAATCAATAAGCGCCATGTAATTGCTTTACTTTATCGCTATATGTTAGCAATAATTGGAGAGGCAATAGTTTGCGAGACGACCCCGATGCAACGATGGAGATCAAGGTGTCATTCCGGTGACGATGGAGATCATGTCGATGCTTTGGAGATGGAGATCAAAAGCACAAGATGATGATGGCCATATCATGTCACATATTTTGATTGCATGTGATGTTTATCCTTTATGCATCTTATTTTCCTCAGAACGACGGTAGCATTATAAGATGATCCCTTTACTTAAGTTCAAGATAAAAGTGTTCTCCCCAAGTACGCACCATTGGTAAAGTTCGACGTTTCAAAGCACCTCGTGATGATCGGGTGTGATAGACTCTACGTTCACATACAACGGGTGTAAGCCAGTTTTGCACATGCAGAATACTTGGGTTAAACTTGACAAGCCTAGTAGGTACAGACATGGTCTCAGAACACTGGAGACCGAAAGGTCGAACGTGAGTCATATAGTAGATATGATCAATATAGAGATGTTCACTGTTGAAGACTACCCCATCTCACGTGATGATCGGACATGGGTTAGTTGATTTGGATCATGTATCACTTAGACAACTTTATGGATGTTGATTTATGTGGGAGTTCATTAGTAATTTGATTATTTGAACTAAAATTTATCATGAACTTAGTCTTGATAGTTATGCATATCTATGTTGTAGATCAATGGCCCGTGCTTCTGTTCCCTTGAATTTTAATGCGTTCCTAGAGAAAGCTAAGTTGAAAGATGATGGTAGCAACTACATGGACTGGGTCCGTAACTTGAGGATTATCCTCATTGCTGCACAGAAGAATTATGTCCTTGATACACCTCTAGGTGATAGACCTGCTGCAGGAGCTGATGTAGATGTTATGAACGTATGGAAGGCTCAATTTAATGACTACTCGATTGTTCAGTGTGCCATGATTTACGACATAGAACCGGGACTTCAAAGACGTTTTGAACGCTAGGGAGCATATGAGATGTTCCAAGAGCTAAAGTTGATATTTCAAGATAATGCCCGGGTTGAGAGATATGAAGTCTCCAACAAGTTCTATAGTTGTAATATGGAGGAGAATAGTTCTCTCAGTGAACTCATACTCAAAATGTCTGGGTATCATAACCACTTGACACAACTGGAAATTGATCTTCTAGTTGAGAGTGTTATTGACAGAGTTCTTCAGTCACTACCACAAAGCTACAAAGGCTTCGTGATGAACTATAATATGCAAGGGATGACGAAAATGATTCCCCAGCTCTTCGCAATGCAGAAATGGGTGGAGGTAGAAATCAAGAAGGATCATCAAGTGTTGATGGTTAACAAGACCACTAGTTTCAAGAAAAAGGGCAAGGGAAAGAAAGGGAACTTCAAGAAGAATGGCAAGCAAGTAGTTTCTCCCATGAAGAAGCCGAAAGTTGTACCCAAGCCTGAAACTGAGTGCTTCTACTTCAAAGGAAATGGTCACTGGAAGTGGAACTGCCCCAAATACCTGGCTGATAAGAAGGATGGCAAAGTGAACAAAGGTATATTTGATATACATGTTATTGATGTGTTCGTTACTAATGCTCGTAGTACTGCCTGGGTATTTGATACCGGTTTGGTTGCTCATATTTGTAACTCAAAACAGGAGTTGTGGAATAAATGAAGATTAGCTAAGGATGAGGTGACGATGCGCGTTGGAGATGGTTCCAAGGTCGATGTGATCGCCATCGGCACGCTACCTCTATATCTACCTTCAGGATTTGTTTTAGACCTTAATAGTTGTTATTTGGTGCCAGCGTTGAGCATGAACATTATATCTGGATCTTGTTTATTGCAAGACGGTTATTCGTTTACGTCATAGAATAATATGGTTGTTCTATTATATGAGTAACATCTTTTATGGTCATGCACCCTTAGTAAATGGTCTATCCTTGTTGAATCTTGGATTCTAGTGATACACATATTCATAATACTGATGCCAAAAGATGCAAAGTTGATAATGATAGTGCAACATACTTGTGGAACTGCTTTTTAGGTCATATTGGTGCAAAGTGCATGAAGAAACTCCATGCAGATGGACTTTTGGAGTCACTTGATTATGAATAATTTGATACTTGCGAACCATGTCTCATGGGTAAGATGACTAAAACTCCGTTTTCCAGAACAATGGAGCGAGCTAATGACTTATTGGAAATAATACATACTGATGTATGCAGTCCAATGAATGTTGAGGCACGCGGTGGGTATCGTTACTTTCTAACCTTCACAGATGATATGAGTAGGTATGGTTATATCTACTTGATGAAACACAAGTCTGAGACATTTGAAAAGTTCAAAGAATTTCAGAATGAAGTGGAGAATCATCGTAACAAGAAAATAAAGTTTCTATGATCTGCTCGCGGAGGCGAATATTTGAGTTATGAGTTTGGCCTTCATTTAAGACAATGTGGAATTGTTTCACAACTCACGCCACCTGGAACACCACAATGTAATGGTGTGTCCGAACTCGTAATCGTACTTTATTATATATGGTGCGTTCTATGATTTCTCTTACCGATTTACCTTTATCATTTTGTGGTTATGCATTAGAGACAGCCGCATTCATGTTAAATAGGACACCATCTAAATCCATTGAGACGACACCGTATGAACTATGGTTTGGCAAGAAACCTAAGATGTCGTTTCTTAAAGTTTGGGGATGCGACGCTTATGTCAAAAGGCTTCATCCTGCTAAGCTTGAACCCAAATCGGAGAAGTGCATCGTCATAGGACACCTTAAAGAAACTATTGGGTACAGCTTCTACCACGGATTCGAAGGCAAGATCTTTGTTGCTAAGAATGGGTCATTTCTATAGAAGGAGTTTCTCTTGAAAGAAGTGAGTGAGAGAAAAGTAGAACTTGATCAGGTAGTTGTACCTTCTCTCGAATGAGAAAGTAGCACATTGATGACACACAAGTGTAGGGGATCTATTGTAGCCTTTTCGATAAGTAAGAGTGTTGAACCAAATGAGGAGCAGAAGGAAATGATAAGCGGTTTTCAGCAAGGTATTCTCTGCAAGCACTAAAATTATCGCTAACAGATAGTTTTGTGATAAGGTAATTTGTAACGGGTAACAAGTAATAAAAGTAAATAAGGTGCAGCAAGATGGCCCAATCCTTTTTGTAGCAAAGGACAAGCCTGGACAAACTCTTATATAAAGGAAAGCGCTCCCGATGACACATGGGAATTATCGTCAAGCTAGTTTTCATCATGTTCATATGATTCGCGTTTGGTACTTTGATAATTTGATATGTGGGTGGACCGGTGCTTGGGTGCTGCCCTTAATTGGACAAGCATCCCACTTCTGATTAACCCCTTTTGCAAGCATCCGCAACTACAACAGAAGTATTAAGGTAAACCTAACCATAGCATGAAACATATGGATCCAAATCAGCCCCTTACGAAGCAACGCATAAACTAGGGTTTAAGCTTTTGTCACTCTAGCAACCCATCATCTACTTATTACTTCCCAATGCCTCCCTCTAGGCCCAAACAATGGCGAAGTGTCATGTAGTCGACGTTCACATGATACCACTTGTTGGGGATATAACTATTGAGTATAAACCGCCCAGGAGGGGCCGGGTTATACTCATAGTGAATTCATTCCTGTCATACCCCATGAGGACAAGGAGTACGTCACTTTACAAAGGAGAGTTAACAAGAGGGTCCAAGGCCCAAAGGAGGATTATGACCCATAGATATAAACCGCCATAAGATGGATAACTTGTGTTGTAAGATAAGAAAAGGTAGAAACCGAGCCGGACACGTTTATGAGTCGGCCGGGACTCTGTAAACTGTCGGGCGTCAACCTGTGTATATAAAGGGATGACCTGGCGACGGTTTAGAGATAGAAAACAAGAGATCGAGAGCTGGGTCAAGAATATTCTCTCCCCATTCATCGAAACCCTAGCAATACCAACTATAAACTGGACTAGGCTTTTACCTTCATCGTAAGGGGCCGAACCAGTATAAACTCACATGTCATTTGTCCTATTTAACCCCTTTAAGCTAACCTCAACACGATGGCCTCACAACTAATTCCTCACACTATGACATCTGTCATGACGTTTCCACGACAGTTGGCGCCCACCGTGGGGCTATAGCACGATGGTTTCATGTTCTTGAAGGGCAGCTTCGAAGGGCTCAAGGGATACGCCGTGGGCCGGATGACCAAGAGTCACCGCGACAAGCTCTACATCGACGATGCGGGTTGGGGCCCCGAGGCCGGCTCCATTGAGTACGGGTACCGGGTCCCCTTAGGAGGAATTCACGTCTTCATCGGCAAGATCGGCGAACCGGGCCCTGAGCCGGGCATCTGCACCAACATCGTCGAGACGGGTCAGAGTGCGAGACTCACCAGGGTTCAGCCTGCCATGAAGCGTGCCTTCGTGGGAGTCATCCATGGGGCAGAATCTAAGGATAGATCGGTATCTGATGATGAAACTGTCGTTTACTCCGATGGCGAGTCATCTACAGGAGAGACCGAGTCATTGAACCTGCTGCAAGACGGCCAGCTTGGGGGCTATTCCGATGGCAACAGTATTCCAGATCCCCAGGAGTCACTGAACTGGGTTGCAATCTTTATGGCCGGTACACAGCCAGGGCAAAATTCTTCAACTGCGATGGCGTTAATATCTGGGTTAGCAGCAACAACAACAGTCGGGGCAAGAGGCCCTGCGTGCCCGTCGGCTCAGGTTTTGTCCGTTTTACTTGACGCTTTAGCAACACTGATGGTGACCGAGGTTAGTGCGGCAAACCAGGATGAGCATAATGCGGAAATTGCCAAGGTGAGAGACCAGATAACTCAAGCCAAGGAAGACGTGGCAGCCGAGGATGTAAGGATGGCCACGATGCGGGCTGAGTTGGAGGCTCAGGCACAGCGGGTTCAATCAGAATCCTACCGGCTTATGCTAGATCAGAACGCGTCGAATGATGTCATGAGGAGAAGGCATCAGACCCGCTTACCTTTGGTTTACGAGCCGAGAAACCTCTTCAACACGCCCTGAGCAGGGACCAGTAACCAGCCAGTCATAAACTGGATTGAAGCACCAGGAATAGGGGCGCCGGTTGAACCGCGCACGATGGATCCGCCTCGTCAGGGTGATAACCCGCCATAGCATGCACCGACGCCGCATCATGTGTCGACACCGCCGGGTCATTACTCTAACCCCTAGGACAACATGGTCGCGGCCGCTTCACGTTTGGCGGCTCTCCCAGTCGAAGGTGAGTCCCCAGTAGTAGTTGAGACGCGACGGGCTAGAGAGCTCCTTCAGACAACCTTGGCTCAGCAGCAGGCTTATTCATACAGCCATGAGAGGATTCATTCCACCCCCCGTCCGAGCCGGAGTTACAGCAGAAATATTGATGAGCCAACCATGTCTAGCAGTGCGCGGAATCGTAATCCGCCTCATGGCCATAACCCGGCAGGCGGTCGGGCCGGTGCTCGGAACATGGTGGACCAAGGGATAGCACGTTGAGAGGCCGAGTTAGCGGCGCAGTACGCGGCCCGTTAGCCTTCTCCGGTTCCTCCGACGGCTTCGGTCGAGACATGAGTAACTTTTAGGTATTTGGGTGTGTTGTGTTTGACCCCGGCTTTGCGTAACGTACAGTTGCCCCAGGATTTCAATGGTCCCCGTAAGGTACCCAACTACATGGCCGCTTTACCTCCTGAATCATGGCGATGGAACTGTTGGATGTTGATGAGGCTGCATGTGCTAAATATTTTACCATGATGTTAGAAGGAACGGCTCGTACTTGGTTGAAAGGATTACCGGCTAACTCTGTTGGGTCATGGGCCGAGTTAAAAGCCCGGTTTATCCAGAATTTCAAGGACACGTGTAAGCAGCCCATGTCAATTGTGGATTTGGCCTCCTGTGTCCAGGAAGAAGGAGAATCAACAACCCATTGGGTGCATCGGGTTTCAACGATACTACACTCGTTAGACCGGATCAATGCTGATTCAGCAGTCTTGACATTAGAGAAAAACTGCCATTTTACGCCCCTCAAGCAGAAATTAGGGCGGCTTAAACGTCACTTCAATGACATGGGGACACTTATGGCTGCTCTGGTTAAGTACGCTAACTCTGAAGTACCAAAGATCCTGAGTCTGATGATGACAAATGAGGAAAGGGAAAGAAGAGCAGCAGCAGTGAAGGGCAGCAGCATAACCCGGCGGCGAATCAGGGAGGTAATGGTAAGCGCAAGGTTGATAGCAACCTGGATTTTGTGGCAAATACCAATGCACAGAATAATGACCAGGGACGTAAGGGCAGACCACCCCCACAGACCGGAGGATCAGGCATTAATCTTGAGCAGATGTTGAATCAGCCCTGCCCGAAGCATGATACATGTCAAAGACTGTCTACTCACCTTTGGAAAGATTGTTACATCATGAGGGAGTTCAAGAATTCAAATCTTTTTCAAAGCAACCATGAACCGGGAGGCAGTTCAGGATCTGGTTCATAGGGTCCGGGTTATGGAGGTGGCGGTGCAGGCTCTGGGTTCCAGGGTCATCAAGGTCACCAAGGTCATCCAGGCAATCAGGGCGGTTACCATCAACAGTCTAGTTAGGGGAATCAGCAGCAGCAGTCTGGATATCAGAGTAACCCGAAATAGTTGAATAGTGGGCAGTATCATGTCTTCACCACTAGTTTGTGCAAGCGGGACCAGAAGCTTCATAAAAGGGCAGTAAACTCTGTTGAACCGGCAGTGCCCCGTTACTTGCGCTGGTCTGAGCAGCCCATTGTGTGGAGTCGAGAGGATCATCCACCCCAGGTTGATAACCCGAGTCATCTGGCATTAGTGGTTGTGCCTCAGGTTGGAGGGTATAAGTTCACCAAGGTGCTCATGGACGGAGGGAGCAACATTAATATCCTTTATTATGACACCTTCCATCGTATGGGTTTGACGGATAAAAATCTTAAACCGTCAAACACTGTTTTCCATGGAGTGGGGCCTGGTTAGTCAACGTATCCAGTTGGTAAGATAGCCCTGGAAGTTGTTTTTGGAGATGATCATGATTCTAGGTCAGAGACGTTGACCTTTGGGGTGGTGAAAATCAAGAGCCCTAATCATGCCATGTTTGGACGACTGGCTTATGCTAAGTTTATGGCAAGACCCTATTATGTTTATCTGCAACTCAAGATGCCAGGTCATAAGGGGATCATCACGGTACATGGGAGCCGAAATATAGCTTTGGAATGTGAAGAAGGTGATGTGGCTTATGCTGAGTCGGTTTGTGGAACAGAGGAGTTGAAATTTTATAAGGACAATGTTGATCCGTCGAATATGACTTCTTTGAAAAAGCCAACTATAGAGCATGATCCGGCCTTGAAGTTTAAATCGCCTGAGGAAACCAGGTTAGTTGATTTTGTTCCTGGCGATTCATCCAAGCAGTTTAGCATCAGTGCTAATCTGGATCCGAAATAGGAAAGCATGCTCATCGAGTTCATCCGTGAGAACCGGGACATCTTTGCATGGAAACCTTCTGACATGCTAGGTGTACTGAGGGAACTCGCTGAGCACACTCTTAATATTGATCCTAAGTTTAAACCGGTCAAGCAGTTTCTCCGCCGCTTCAACGAAGAAAGGCGTAAGGCTATTGGTGAGTAGGTAGCCTGGCTCCTGGCAGTCGGGTTTACCGTTAAAGTATTTCATCCTGAGTGGTTGCCTAACCCTATGCTGGTACTTAAGAAGAATGGCACTTGGCGCATGTGTGTGGACTACACAGATTTAAACAAGGCTTGTCTGGCTGATCCTTTCGCCCTCCCTCGTATTGATCAGATTATCGATGCTACGGCGGGTTGTGAGTATTTGAGTTTTTTGGATGCTTATTTTGGTTATCATCAAATCAAGATGGCAGTTAAGGACCAGGAGAAGACAACTTTTATAACTCCCTTTGGATCCTTTTGCTATGTGTCTATGCCTTTTGGGATCAAGAGTTCCCAAGGGACTTATCAGCGCTGTGTGCAGAATTGTCTTCATACTTAGATCGGGCGCAATGTTCATGCTTATGTGGATGATATTGTTGTGAAGTCCAGGAAAGAGGAGACGTTGATAGATGATTTGAAGTAAACTTTTGATAATCTCCGAATTTATAAGATGATGCTTAATCGGGCCAAGTGTGCCTTTGGTCTACCAGTAGGCAAGATCTTGGGTTTTTTGGTGTCTAACAGAGGCATTGAGGCTAACCCAAAAAAGATCAAAGCAATTACTTCTCTGGCTAAACCAGTGTGTATCAACGATGTTCAACGTCTGGCGGGTCGTATTGCAGCATTGAGCCGGTTTATCAGCCGGTTGGGGGAGAAAGTTGTCCCTCTATATCAGATGATGAAAAAGACAGACAATTTTGTCTGGAGTGATGCTGCTGATGTGGCGTTTGAGGACTTGAAAAAGTAGTTAGCCGAGCCACCTGTCCTTGCTGCTCCTATTGATAAGGAGCCATTGTTGCTATATGTAGCTGCCAATGCCAGGGCTGTCAGTGTGGCTATTGTGGTAGTGCAAAAGGAGGCAGGCAAAGAGTATCCGGTTCAACGACTGGTTTATTGCATCAGTGAGGTTCTCATTGAGTCCAAGCAGAGATACCCACATTGGCAGAAGCTGGTGTACGGACTTTTTATGGCAAGCCGGAAGCTTAAACACTATTTTCAGGGTCATCCCATCACCGTGGTCAGTTCTGCTCCTTTGGGAGATATAATCCAAACAGGGAAGCAACTGGCTGGGTTGCCAAGTGGGCCATTGAGCTTGGACCTCATGGGTTAAAATAAATGCCTCGTACGGCAATCAAGTCCCAAGCACTTGTGGATTTCATCAATGACTGGACAGAGTTGCAGACACCGGAGGAAAAACCAGATAACACGTATTGGACTATTCACTTTGATGGGTCCAGGGAATTGGAGGGCTCGAGGGCTGGAGTTGTGCTAGCTTCCCCTCGAGGTGATAAATTTTGCTATGTTCTCCGCTTAATGTTTCCTTGCACTAACAATGCAGCAGAATATGAGGCCTTACTCCACGGTCTTTGAGTGGCTAAGGAGATGAACTTAAGCCGGGTTAGGTGCTTTGGTGACTCGGATTTGGTAGCTCAACAAGTATCAGGTACTTGGGACTCCAAAGACCCACTCATGGCGGCTTATTCAACGGGAGGTGGATGTTATTGCTGGTCACTTCAAGGGTTATCAGGTTGAGCATGTGGACCGGAGAAAGAATGAAGTGGCGGATGCTTTAAGCCGGTTGGGTTGTCAACGTAAACCGGTGTCGCCCAATGTTTTTCTTGATGTCCTTCATAACCCGTCGGTCAAGTTGCCCACGGAGGAGGATTTGGCTATCCCTGACCCGGAGGCTCAGTTGGTGGTAGTTCTTCATGTTATCCCGGATTGGATAGTTCCCTATTTGGAGTATATGACCTCGGGGCCAGTTACCCGAGGATGAAGTTCTGGCCAGGCAGATAATCCGGCGGTCCAATTCAATGACTATTGTCAATGGAGAGTTGCATCATTGCAGTGTCACAGGGGCGTTTCAGCGTTGCGTGTCTCCTGAAGAAGGCTGTGAGATCCATGAAGGGGACTGTGGTCAGCATGCCGGTTCAAAATCTCTGGTAGCCAAATCTTTTCGTCACGGTTTTTATTGGCTGACGGCTCATGCTGATGCTGAGGACTTGGTCAGGAGGTGTGACGGTTGTCACAAATTTGCATGTCGAGCTCATGTTCCGGCTCAGGAGTTAAGTATGTTTCCCATTACTTGGCCGTTTGCAGTCTGGGACTTGATATGGTTGGGCCCTTTAAAAGATCCATGGATAAGAAGACCCACCTCTTGGTGGCAGTTGACAAATTTACTAAATGGGTAGAGGCAGAGCCAGTGAGTAAGTGTGATGCAGCAACGACGGTTCAATTCATGAAGAAGGTGATTTTCCGCTTTGGCTTTCCACATAGCATTATAACTGACAATGGCACTAACCTTTCCAAGGGAGCTATGGAAGATTTTTGTCAACGTGAGCATATCCGGCTTGATGTATCCTCAGTGGCTCACCCCCAGTCTAATGGTCATGCTGAGAGAGCCAATCAAGAGATTTTGAGAGGTATCAAACCTCGGCTTATGGTTCCCTTGCAGAGGACGCCGGGTTGTTGGGTCGAGGAGTTACCTTCCGTGTTATGGAGCATTAATACCACCCCCAACAGGTCTACGGGTTATACGTCTTTTTCATGGTTTATGGAGCAGGGGCCGTTCTCCCTAGTGACATCCGTCATGACTCGTCCCGCGTGGCCGCTTATGTTGAAGCTGACAATGAAAAAGCACGTAAAGAAGCACTTGACCTGTTAGATGAAGAGCGTGACATCGCAGCGGCTCGTTCGGCGATTTACCAACAAGATCTGTGCGATTACCACAGCCGTCGGGTTAAAAACAGAACTTTTCAGGAAGGCGATCTGGTGCTCAGACTCATCCAGGATCAGACTGATATGCACAAGTTATTCCCACCTTGGGAAGGGCCCTTTGTGGTCAGCAAGAATTTAAACAATGGGTCATATTACCTTATCGATGTTCGAGACCACAAGGACTCACACACGTCGGAGGAGGAGACCTGCCGGCCTTGGAATATCGCTCAGCTTAGGCCATACTACACTTGAGCCATAGGCTCTCCTTATGTACATATTTAGACAATGTATATATTACGATTGATATAATAAACCGGCATCCTTGCTAAAGTGGGGCCTCTATCATCCTTTTAAATGAGCTTTTGATCCGGCTATCAAGCCCATATTATAAGAGCACAGCTCTGGTTACTTCAGTAATCCGGCTATCAAGCCCATATTATAAGAGCACAACTCTGGTTACTTCGGTAATCTGGCTATCAAGCCCATATTATAAGAGCACAACTCTGGTTACTTCGGTAATCCGGCTATCAAGCCCATATTATAAGAGCACAGCTCTGGTTACTTCGGTAATCTAGCTATCAAGCCCATATCATAAGAGCACAGCTCTGGTTACTTCGGTAATCCGGCTATCAAGCCCATATCATAAGAGCACAGCTCTGGTTACTTCGGTAATCCGACTATCAAGCTCATATTATAAGAGCACAGCTCTGGTTACCTTGGTAATCTAGCTATCAAGCCAATATTATAACTTCATATGAGCATAGCTCTAGTCTATTTGAGGCTTAATGCTAGATTAAAGGGACCAAAGAGAGTCTGTTGCACAGCACATCTCAAACATACGTACCCCTTGGGCACAGCCCACATAATCACTTGGGGGCTTGGTCGTATTCGAACCATAGCTACACCTCTTGATTGGCGTAAGGCCACCAAGGAAATCACTTGGGGGCTTGGTCGTATTCGAACCATAGCTACACCTCTTGATAGGCGTAAGGCCACCATAGAAATCACTTGGTGCTTGGTCGTATTCGAACCATAGCTACACCTCTTGATAGGCATAAGGCCACCAGGGAAATCACTTGGGCGCTTGGTCGTATTCGAACCATAGCTACACCTCTTGATAGGCATAAGGCCACCAGGGAAATCATTTGGGGGCTTTGGTCGTATCCGAACCATAGCTTAAACCCTCTAATCAGTGCAACACCACAATTGTGACTATTTAAATCTTTCTTGATTTTTTCGGTTTACAATGCTTTATGAGTATGATTTATCTTTGTTTATTAGTCCAGCCTGGCCTTTGACTATAAGTCGCTAGCAAGCAGAAATTATTGTCCGGTGTTTATTGATCTGGCCTGGGCCCATTCATAAATCGGCAGACAGATGATGATTACCAGTATTCAAGATATGGGTTATCACCCTTATTATACCAGCTTGCTAAACCAGCAGCATGATGAAATATCACAGGTATGGTATGTCATGCATTATATATGGCTATTTTTATGCTTGGCCATGGTTATAAGCTATGTTGTTGGGCAAGATAACCCGCCTAGCGGTACACCGCTAGGACATTTTTTATTAATTGCAGGAGCAAATTCCATGGTGCTAAAGTATCATAAGCAGACATAGCATCTTTAAACATGGCGGATTAACAGTGTCATGTGAAGGAAATATGCACGATGGCATAGCAGACCAAGCATTTATCTTAGCCTATTACAAGGTGATTCAATGCCCATAAGAACAAATGTTTCAAACAAATCTTGCAGAGATAAGAAGTTAAAGTGGTTGCCGGTTTATGAATCTTGATCAGGCTGGCTTGAAGGTTGTGGGTCATCCTGCGCTGGTTCACCCTCCTCTTCTCTGCCCAGTTGCTGGAAGTCATTAGTTGACCAATCGATCCCAGTTAAGGCTCTGAATACAGCTTCATCGCTTATAAGTGAGGAGGGGTCAACATCACGAGCATAAGTATGCTTACAGATCGGCGGAATAAGATCCGGAGTGTTGCAACTTGGCGGATTAACCTTCCTGTTGTTGTCATCATAAATAGCCTGATAATGTGACAGATTAGTTTCTTCAGCCAATTTGCTAGCCAGAGGACGCATCTCCCTAGTCAAAGCTCTGAGGTCATCATTATCAAAGTCTAACCCGTCCTCTTTTATGCTGGGATAGCCCTTTCCAAGATCCGTGATCAAGATCAGAGATCCAGGCTTTGCCTCACATCAATGCGGTAAGAGCACCCGCCCTGGCAGCCGATTTCTTCAGTTCCTCAATCCGGGCAGGCATCACAGCTAGCCTTACCAATGTATCTTTGATCATAGTTGGGGGCGGTTTATTATGAGAAGCTGTACATATGACCCGTTGTATGCCGGTATATAGTTGTTCTATAAAGGTATAGGCAACCTTCCGACTTTGAAGCATGTCTGAGCCCAGATGAGCAACTCGACTCCCTACATTGACAAAATTGATAAACCGGTAGTCTATTTGATAATGCATGTTTACGGTTTGTGAATATGATTACTCACCAAAGACAGCACTAGTCATGGAAGTTATTTGCCGCTTTAAACCAGTTAATTCCTCCACGACCGGATTAAGGGCCGCTTCAGCATCCTCAGGCTTGTTCAGCAGAGTGGCCTTCTCTGTATCCCAGCCTGCCCGCTCACTTTTAAAGTTCTCTTTTAGCTTTTCCATAGCTGCTAAAGCATTGGTCAGCTCTTCTTTGGCCTTGGAAGTCTCGGCTTGTTGAGTTTTGATATTCTCTTGAAGGTCGGTGATTTGGGATTCCTTTTTGCTAAGCACAACCTGCAATAGGTATGCAATTTGTAAGTTAGCATTATACATTTGAAGTCCCAAGCACATGACAAGTCATACACTTGGCACATGGGGGCTAATGTCTATTGTTTCTTCTCTAAAACTATTAAAAAGTCCCAAGCACATGACAAGTCACATACTTGGCACTTGGGGACTAATGCATATTTGCTCAAGTTAAAGACTATGGATTTTGCTGCCATCAATCAACTTGGTGATTCATCGATTTACACAGATTTGTACATGAATGTTGAGTTTGATCAATAAGCCCCGGTTCATCTTGAAAAGATAAACCAGTCCTTACGGGTTACACAAGGAAGGTTGAAGTATTTTCTACAAAGTCTCGGCTAATATCAGTACTAGAAACCGGCCCTTGGGGGTTACTGGAGTTAGTAGCACTAAACGGGTTATAAGGGAAGAGTAGTTATACAGAAGTGTTTACCTCATATCGCTCCTTCATCACATTCAATAACCCGGCTTCATAATCACGGCTGGTATACATCCGGTTTAAAAACCCAGAGTGGATATCGTGGGCGCTGAGATGGGCATAGCTTTCCAGATCCACCTTCCACTTGCCCTTGTCTATAGCAGAAAATTCCTCTTTGGCGCTATGTTTTGATAGAGCAGTGGGGTTGCCGGGGGCTGTATAGCTAACGCCACTAACGATAACATCATCCGTTTTATCATCAGCAGCTTTGGTTGGACTTGGCGGGTTATCATCATGAGCCATCGGATCAATTTGCACTTGCTCAATAAAGGTGTCATGGTCTTGTGTGGCAGATCATCAAGGACAGCATCAGTATTTCGTTCATATGGTTCTGGAGTATTTTCTGGGTCAGCTGCTGTGTCATCATCAGCTAGTTTATTCAATTTGGCCTTTTTGCTAGGTCTGTCCTTGGATCTGAAATGAATGAAACTAAAGGTTAGCATATTAAGCAGGCGCAAGGTGTAAAGGGTTAGTTTTGATATACTCACCGAGGAACAGTTTTAAGAGGGGGAAGCTGTGTCCTTGTTGACTCGCCAGATGATGAATGAGATGTTCCCTAATAGTTTGAGTCAGATGGATTAAGAGGTTGCCGAAAATAACCTGCCTTGGGATAAGATGTGTCAGCAGTAGGTGAAACCTCTGGACGGCATTTACGAACCAGCGTGTTCGGTAAACTGGATGAAGCAACCACCTGGCCACTATGCTGGGTTGTACGACAAGCTTCATGTTGCTATTTCTTCAAAAGAAAGTTTGGATCTAGATAAGCTAGAGAGTGTGAAAAAATTACTTTCTAGTTTGCTTGACTGGTTTTCTGTGTTGGCTGAGGATCTGAACTAGAGGAAAGAATAATTACCTCTACATCATCAGCCCGGCTAGCCTCAGCGTCATCTTGATAATGGTCATTGTCAATGAGGTGTATGAAAAAGGAACCAAGAGAGTCAAGTTCTACCTCTGATTCCGGGTTATCAAGATCCTCGTCGATGTTCAGCTCGGCGGACTCAGCGGTTTTCTTCTTGGCAGGCCTTTTGATGACCTTTCTCTTGGGGCGAGGCGTCTTTGCTGGTTTATCCTGAGCTTTCTTCTTCCAGAATGGATCATCACCCTGTTAAAAGATTGACAAAGGTTACAAGGAAGGTGTCATGGTATTGTCACGACAGATGTCCAAGTGTGAGGACTTAGTCATGAGGCCAATGCATCTATGTGGTAGCTTGAGAGGGGTTGAGCAGAATCGAGAGACGCAACAAAAGACAAGGATTTAGACAGCTTCGGGCCCCGGGAAACATCATCCAGTAACAACCCTACATGATGTTTGTGGGTAGGTCTCATTATCATCACGAGGGAGTCGCCGTAAACCGGCTCTCCTAGTTATGTCTAACCCTTAAGATTCTCTCTCCCCCTTTGGGGTTCCCTGCCCCTCCTTATATATGTTGAAGGGGCGGGTTACATGTAGAGTCCAATTCGGATTAAGACTTAAACTATTTTCACTTCTCTTCATGGGCTTCTTAACATCTTGGGCTTCTTAACGTCTCGGGCTTGTTAACCCCGGGCGACTCTGTCTGCCGGGTTATGATTGTCTGCTGGGTTATGACTGCCTGCCGGGTTAGGACTGCCTGTCGGGTTATGATTGCCTGTCAGGTTAGCATCTGACTTAACACCTGCTGGGTTATCATCTGACTTAACACCTGCCGGGTTATCATCTGTCGAATTACCATCCGTTATAACCATTGGTCTTAACTGTCTGTTTTAACTCTCTGCCGGTTTACCATCTGCCGATTTGCCAAGTCCCAGTCGTGTTAACTCCGGCCGTGTCATACCACGGGGTATATCCCCGACATTAGCCGCCAGTTTAATTTGGATTTATCCATGTTAAACTGATCCTGATCATCCTTAAGTCCTTGTCATTTCCTTCTTCTAGAAAATCCAGGTGTAGGCCAGCTTCATAATCTATTTGCTGATATTGGTTTATCACAGAGAAATATTGGGAAGGATAATTCATTTCATTCAGCTCCTAATGCTTAACAAAAATATTGGTCCTTGAAATCCTCATCTGATCTTTAGCCGGCTTAAGGATGTAGAACTTGCCGGTTTATCATAGTGAAAATTGCCGGTTTATAAATATTGATGGCACCGGGTCATAACTGTAGTTAACATCAAGCTTGAAAATATACCTCTTGTATGCCTATCACTTGTAGCCCCCAAGTCTTAAGAAGGTAGCGTAGCAACAACTTAAGACTTGCTTCAATATAAATTTCACAACATTGAAGACATCCGATTTGTTCATCTCAGTCACGAGTCATAAACTGAATATTCCACATATGTAGCCCCCAAGTGCCGGATTGTCATGCTTGCAGCAACCTGGGACTTGAAATTGCCTTGTGCTCATAAAAATTTCAACCAGTGTAGCCCCCAAGGGCCGGGTCATTATGCAATAATGAGCAGGCACTTTGTAGATATGATCATGTAGACTTGAGCAGCAACGTGTAGCCCCCAAGGGCCAACTCAGTAAGATAATACTAAGCTGGGACTTTATATATATACTTCATTGAAAATAACTTCATATGACGTAACCCCCACCATGGGGTTCGAACCCACGTCCATAAGGTTAAGAGCTTTTTACTTTACCAAATGAGCAATAAACCTTTCAATATAATGGATTAAAGCTTGTGTACCTTAAATTTTTGACAGGAGCAACTGGTAGCCCCCAAGGGCCAGCTCATTATGACGTGATGAGTCGGGTCTTCAATAAAGCCAATAAAAATGACTTTGCATTAGCCCCCCAAGTGCCATGGTGCATGCTAGCAGTGACATGGGACTTGCATATTGGATATAATCTCAACTTGAATAATGTAGCCCCCAAGTGCCGGGTCGTAAGCCTACAACGAATCGGGACTATTCCTTCCATTGTAGAATAAATTATATCCATTGGTAAAATAATAGCCATTGCGCTGAAGCGACTTTGAAAACCTCAATCATAATATTGGTTATTAATTACTATAATAAAAATCCAGCCATGTTGGCTATTAAAGATTTGAATAATATAACCCGGCCTAAAAATCGATTCCTGCCATATAATCCAGTATATCCATGCACATATGTTGTATGTTATGATGATGTAATGATGATGCAATATATGATGATGTATATGTATGTGGCATTGATCCGATCAAGAGGGTTTAAGCTATGGTTCGAATATGGCCAAGCCCCCAAGTGATTTCCCTGGTGGCCTTACGCCGATCAAGAGGTGTAGCTATGGTTCGAATATGGCCAAGACCCCAAGTGATTTCCCTGGTGGCCTTACGCCGATCAAGAGGTGTAGCTATGGTTCGAATATGACCAAGCCTCCAAGTGATTTCCCTGGTGGCCTTACGCCGATCAAGAGGTGTAGCTATGGTTCCAATATGACCAAGCCCCCAAGTGATTTCCCGGGTGGCCTTACGCCGATCAAGAGGTGTAGCTATGGTTCGAATACGACCAAGCCCCCTAGTGATTTCCGTGGTGGCCTTACGCCAATCAAGAGGTGTAGGTATGGTTCGAATACGACCAAGCCCCCAAGTGATTATGTGGGTTGTGCCCAAGGGGTACCTGTGTTTGAGTTGTGCTGTGCAACAGACTCTCTTTGGTCCCTTTAATCCGGTCTTGAAGCCTCCAAGTAGACCAGAGCTATGCTCATATGAAGCTATAATGTTGGCTTGATAGCCGGATTACCAAGGTAATCAGAGCTATGCTCTTATAATATGGGCTTGATAGCCCGATTACCAAAGTAACCAGAGCTGTGCTCTTATAATATGGGCTTGATAGCCAGATTTTAAACCGGAATCCTTCTTTTTAAGCCAGACATTTTCTGACGGCCTTTAAATTTTCACCAATATGGCGGTAGCCTCCAGGACCAGATTATCTTCCCTCCAATGGCCCAGAGTTCTTGAATCTTCTCAAACTGGCAACATTTACTGAGTCATGTCATCATAGCCCCGAAGTCTCAAGCTGACTCGAGGAGTTGGCTTGAAATTTTCCATATTTGACCGTGATATAAACCGGTATGAGTATTTCAATAGCTCAGTGATATAAAAATCCCTTTTGCATTAATCACCTTGTCCTGCACTAAAACACTTGCATGCCAGAGTAATTGCTCTTTTAAAGAAAGCAATATATGATATAAAAATATATTGGATGGATTTCACCTGATATGTTAGGCCAGAAATTATCCACCACGGAGTTGATCATCACCACAGTGAAGCTGAAATCAATCACGGCCGAGTCGGCTATGGGAACAAATAAATGAATCAGCCGCGATGTTGTAAACCGGTGCGAACGAGCAAGTTGTCCTCCGCGTTGTAAACCAGTGCGGACGCGTGAACCGGCCGTCCGTTCATTGGGTAACGTGACACGGAGGAAAACGCTGTTGTAGAACATTGTCAGTGCATGCTCTATACTCGCAGTATAACAATAATTTTACCTGTATATAAAAACACCAATAGGGCAGTGTAATGGTGCTCATAGGAATTAAAATGTACTAATAAAATATATAGGAGGGATAACACCTAATTTTGTTTTTGTCGGACGAACGCAGATGCTGGTGCCATATAATATTGAATAGTATATGCACGTTGAGCTCAGCTGATGCAATGTAGCATAACATCCACGTGACCCTCTGTTGTAACTTTTTCAGAAGGCTTCGGCCAGTTTTACTATGTAGTACGTGTGTCTGCAGGGTGGACGCTGGCCCAAACTCCATCCAGGACGCATGAGACCTGTGTCTACGAAGCGACGTCATTTCGACAGTCAACTGACTGACCGTCACAGCACTTGTTGCAGTCAATTGTCTCTTCCTTAGGCTTCAGCTGGTTTATTTGGCAGAAGATGAAAAACTGATGATTCCTTGGTTCTCTCCAGACAAAATAGTGCTCAGGCTCCACATTGGATGACAGGTAGTTGGGTCTTGGAAAGTGAGCACGTATATACTAGTACTAGTGGTAATCCATTGTCTTTGTCCGCTTTGTGTAGTAGTACTTTGATCTCTCGTATGGGATGCTTGAAAAATCAATTGATATGGAAGCTCGTACTGCTACCGTAATGTTTGAAAACTGCATCGTGAATTCGTGATCCACATAGATCTTTGCCATTAAACAGATGTTGAACATTGTCTGCACTACTGGCTCTGGATATACCCCTACTACAGTCTCGCCGTTGAGCATCACACGGTCAATTCCACCTAGGACATTGTTTGGTGGCATCAGTGGCAGCGAAGGCAGGGCTGGTCTTGAGGTCAGCCACAGCAGCAGCTGCATGCTGGCGACTCAAGGCTGGGACAGCGGAGGTAAAATGGCGAGATGGACCAATCTGCGATAGAGGCAAAACGAGCATGGTGGAAGCGCTTAGCGGAAGCCAGCAACATGCGAGGAACCGCACCTGTGTTAGTAGCCCGGCGGAGAGAATTACAGCGGCCTTACGAATGAAGGCGGCGGCCTCACGAATGGAAGTAGCACGAGGCAGAGGGTGACTCAGCGGAAGCCATTCATTGGATGTAGCGGCTCACAAGCGGCGGAGACCACTTTTCTGCAATGAGGGAACTCCGATGGGTCGACGAGGTGCATCCGTGCAGCGGCGGGTTGGAGAAGCGCTCCGTGGCCGGTTCAACGCGAGCGCGCATAGCAGGGGGTGAGGGCGGTTTAAGGCGGAGGCAGCTCAGGAGGCGTCTTGGCAACCCGGAGGCTGCGATGAAGTTGCTCCAGCGAGACGATGAAGTGCGTTCACCATAGCGGCTAGTTGGAGAGGCACGACCGTGGCCGATTCGGCGCGGCGGGTGACTCAAGGCACAGGAGACCCAGCAAGGCACAGCGGCGAGGCGGAGGTGACTCAGGACCGGGCGGCTCAGGGCACGAGCGACCCGGCAAGGGGCGGCAGCGAGGCCACGACGAGGCGGCAAGGTCGGTCTGAGGTGGCAGCTCAGGCAGGACAGAACCGTCGCCAGCCGCGAGCAGAGGTGACCAGGCGGGGTGGCAGCTAAAGCAGGACGAAACAGCAGGTCGGTGTCGGGGAGAGGTGACCCGGCGGGGCGGCAGCTAAAGCGGGCAGAGGTAACCCGGCGGGCGGCAGCTGAAGCGGGCAGAGGTAACCCGGATGGGCGGCAGCTGAAGCGGGGGCTAGAGGATCTGCAACTTGGGGCCGCACCTGGTTGCTTAAAACGAGCGAGGCCGGGGTGACTTGGCGCAGCGGTTCAAGGCGCATCGACGGAGAACGTAGGAGCCGGCCGGCGCACTAGAGACGGCGAATGTGCGGGAGGTAACCGATGGATACGGAAGCGACTCGAGGCCTCGGAGGCCGGTCGACGAAGCGGTTTGACCAGGCAATTTGATCCTCTGATGCCTGGTGACTCGATGGCGACTCAAATTGATAGCCGGTCGATGGAGCCGACTTGAAACAGAAGCGATGGTGGCTACCCTACTGCTTGGAATGGCTTGAAACGACAACAGAGGCCGCGACGGAGTTAGGTCCCTTCAAAAGCAGCAATCGAGGCTGGTCCGTGGGGGCGACTCGAAGATATCATGGCGGCCTCGACTCGCCAGAGATGAGCCGGTCCACATTGAGGCCGGGACGATGGCACAAACCATAGCGGCAGCAGAGGCAACAATTTGGACCGCAGTTACGGAGACGAGCCACTCAGTGAGGCGAGTGCACTCAAAGGAGGCGAGTCATAGCCCCAGTAGCGGCTCACAACGGCGGGTCATGGCGGAAGAATCAGAGCGGCGGGTCAGAGCCCCGGTGGCAGTTCATGGTAATGTTAACTCACCGCGTGGCTTGAGAAACGGCAGAGGCAGCGGCAAGAGCGACAGCGGCTCGATGTGAGGGCTGTGCCAGACAGCTCCTCAGCAATGGAGGGTCGGTGATGTGGCGTGCCATCACCATGGAGGAACAATCTGGGGACAACTCAGAGGCACTTGCAAACCGTGGTTGAGTCCTTTTAAAAGTTGTAGAGTTTTGATCAATCTATCTCCTGGTCTTGTGATGACCCACAAGAATAGGGGATCTATCATAGTCCTTTCGATACGTAAGAGTGTCGAACCCAAGGAGGAGCAGAAGGAAATGATAAGCGGTTTTCAGCAAGGTATTCTCTGCAAGCACTGAAATTATCGGTAACAAATAGTTTTATGACAAGGTAATCGGTAACGAGTAACAAGTAACAAGTGTAAATAAAGTGCGGCAAGATGGCCCAATCCTTTTTGTAGCAAAGGACAAGCCTGGACAATTTCTTATATAGAGAAAAGCGCTCCTGAGGACACATGGGAATTATCATCAAGCTAGTTTTTATCACGTTCATATGATTCGCGTTGGGTGCTATCCTTACTTGGACAAGCATCCCACTTATGATTAAACCCCATTGCAAGCATCCGCAACTACAACAAAAGTATTAAGGTAAACGTAACCATAGCATGAAACATATGGATCCAAATTAGCCCCTTACGAAGCAACGCATAAACTAGGGTTTAATCTTCTGACACTCTAGCAACCCATCATCTACTTATTACTTCCCAATGCCTCCCTCTAGACCCAAACAATGGTGAAGTATCATGTAGTCGACGTTCACATGACACCACTAGAGGGATGACAACATACATCTCATCAAAATATCTAATGAATACCAAATTCACATGACTACTAATAGCAAGACTTCTCCCATGTCCTCAGGAACAAACGTAACTACTCACAAAGCATATTCATGTTCATAATCAGAGGGGTATTAATATGCATAATGGATCTGAACATATGATCTTCCACCAAGTAAACCAACTAGCATCAACTACAAGGAGTAATCAACACTACTAGCAACCCACAGGTACCAATATGAGGTTTGGATACAGAGATTAGATACAAGAGATGAACTAGGGTTTGAGATGAGATGGTGCTGGTGAAGATGTTGATGGAGATTGATCCCCTCCCGATGAGAGGATCGTTGGTGATGACGATGGTGACGATTTCCCCCTCCCGAAGGGAAGTTTCCCCGGCAGAACAACTCCTCCGGAGCCCTAGATTGGTTCCGCCAAGGTTCCGCCTCGTGGCGGCGGAGTCTCGTCCCGAAAGCTTGCTTATGACTTTTTTCCTCGACAAAAGACTCCATATAGCAGAAGATGGGCATCAGAGGGCCACCAGGGGGCCCACGAGGCAGGGGGGCGCGCCTCCCACCCTCGTGGCTGGTGGGTGGCCCCCCTCTGGTACTTCTTGCGCTCAGTATTTTTTATATATTCTGGAAATATCTTTCGTGAAGTTTCAGGACTTTTGGAGCTGTGCAAAATAGGTATCTAATATTTGCTCCTTTTCCAGCCCAGAATTCCAGCTGCTGGCATTCTCCCTCTTTATGTAAACCTTGTAAAATAAGAGAGAATAGGCATAAGTATTGTGACATAATGTGTAATAACAACCCATAATGCAATAAATATCGATATAAAAGCATGATGCAAAATAGACGTATCAACTCCCCCAAGCTTAGACCTCGCTTGTCCTCAAGCGAAAGCCGAAATCAAAAAATATGTCCACATGTTTAGAGATAGAGGTGTCGATAAAAATAAAATACAAACATGAGGGCATCATGATCATTCTTAGAACAACAACATATATTTTACATAAACACTATTAATATTATGACCCAATTTTTATGGACATTAGTATCACGACCCAATTTAAATTTTTGGCAAAATGTAAGCGGTTTAAGAGCAGTTTTGAAAACCGTTTTTTCTTCATACAAAAAACGTGAATCGTATTTTCGACCGCATTTCTAAACCGTTTATCAGAATGAGGCAAATAATATGGCATTGGAAAACTTCTGCAAAACCACTCCTTCCACATGTTGAAAGTTTTTTCTAATTCCTATGGTTAAAGAGTAATTTGGAAAATTGTAAAATTTTGTAAACCGAATAGCCGAGATCGTATTTTCGATGTCATTTCTAAATGGCTAATCCAATTGAGGCAAGTGATATGGTGTTGGAAAGCTTATGAAAATGCACTACTTTCTCATGTTGAAAGTTTTTTCTAATTTTGAACGGTTTAAAAGTAATTTAGAAAATGGTACAAGTTCCACAGAATTCGTATTTTCGAGCTAGTTTTTTTAACCGTACGTCCGAATGCAACAAATGATACAGTGTTGGAAAGCTTGGGGAAATGCGAAACTTTTTGGTATAAATTATTTCTCCCAATTCCTTACTATTTTAAGTCAATTTTGAAAATGACTAAAAACGTATTTTCACCGTAATTTCTACAAACTTTATCAGAATGAGGCAAATAATATACCGTTGAAAAGCTATGGTAAATGCGAAAAAAATTCGTATTGATGGTTATAGCGAAACAGATTCTTACAAAATGCACCATGTGAAGACTTGAACTTCTCGGCATGTCTACTTGAACTTCACTCTGTTTTCTGGTGTGTTTTTTTCTCGTAGCTCTCCATCCACTGCTCGTAGCTCTCCATCCACTCACCGACATTGAGCAAGTGATATACTGATGGAAAGCTGCTATAGACACGCAACTTTCCTGTGTTGATCATCTTTTCATACTCGCGACGGTTTTAAAAGTTTTTCTTGTGAAATTCATTCAGCGTAGTAGTTGAACTTCCTGTTGTTTTCACGTTGAACTTCTGTAACATATTTTCGTTTGTAATTTTCTCATCCATTCATTAGTGTTACACAAATGATATTCTTTTTGTACAAATCTCTCTCACAATATGTTTTTTAACTTTCTCCGACCGAGGACTTGAACTTACACAAATGATATTCGGGTCGTTTTGAAGTAAATTAGAAAACGACGAGATAATGATTTATGCCTTCATCGTGAATGGAAATGCACTGCGTGAAGTAGTTGAACTTCTCAGGCATGTCTGTTTGAACTTCACTCTATTTTTGACGTGCTATTTTTTGAAGTTCTGTTTTTTGCACTGCGTGCAATAGTTGAACTTCTATGCGTGTGTGTTTGAACTTCACTCTGTTTCACTTTATTTGTATTTTTCTTATATGAAACACACACCATGTAGTAGGTGAACTTCCGGTTGTTATCACTTTGAACTTCTCTCTAGTTTGAGAGAATTATTTTAAAACACAAAAACAACATATTTATTTATGTATTTTGGACATCTAAATACACTGTGAGCCTCTCTCATAAGAATTTTTGAACTTTTCCTCGCCGAGCACTTGAACTTCTAGCAACCATTTTTTCCTTTATGAGTTGTTTTTAAGGTGCAAAAAATGGCGTTGTGTTTTTTATTTTTTTAAGAGGTAAATCCTAGGTTTTAATAAACTCTGAACTTCTCTGTTATTTCAATTTGAACTTCACCTTTTTTATATTTTGAGTAAAGAATTGTATTCGATTTTTATACGGAAATTGAACATGGAAATATAAGGTGAACCTCTCTCGCAAGAATTTTTGAACTTCCCCGGACAGAGCACTTGAACTTCTTTCAACAAACCTTTTAAGCTTTTATGTTTCTATACTTTTTACTTAACTGAAATGCATTCCTTGCAGTACTTGAGCTTCTCGTTGTTTTCACGATGAACTTATGTTGCATTTTCGTGTATACATCAAATTACACGCAATTGAATGTCAGATGTCATTTTTTTATCATTTTAAAACATGTAATTAGAGGTCGGACGTCCCGTGATATAAATTCTGAACCGTGCATGGAAGTGCACGGGAACTTCTTGCAACAAATCTGAGTTTTTTATATACTTCAAAGTTCTCTGTTATTTTAATTTCAACTTCTTAGTCATATTCTTAGAAAGGAAATATGTTTTCAAATAAGCATCGAACTTTTTTTAAAATTGAACCTCATACTTTTATATTTCCTAGAAATGGAAAGAATTTGAGTTTTCCATAAACATCAAACTACTCCTTTTATTTTAATTTGAACTTCTTTAATTTTATTCTTTAGTAACGAAAGAAAACCTGTGCTTTTTTATAAATATCGAACTTCTCTATTTTTACAATTTGGACTTCTTGGTTTATTTGAAATACTTTCTTTTTCCATTTTTTTAAATCGTAAAATAATGTTCTTTTAATTAAAAAAACATCAAAGTCATGTGTTATGTTAATTTGAACTTCTTGCTTTTCTTTAGATACAAAAATTGCTTATTTTTTATAAACTTCGACCTACTATGTATCTTAAATTTGAATTTCTTGGTTTAGTTTTAGAGACGGAAAAAATTGTCTACTGTTTTTGTCTTTTAACTTATAGGCTTTTTGGGATTGTGTGAACTTCTAGATTTTATTTTTGTGCAAAGTTACACACACACACACACACACATAATAGAACACACACCCACACACTGATGCTCACATGTTGTAATTTTGTTTTGAAGTGAATTTTCTAGACTTCAATTTTGTTTGTGCTCTTTGAAATTTATTTGTCACTTCAAGTTCTAAAAAATAGCAAATCTCCCATGTTTTTCCTTGCATGTTTAAATAGTTTGAACTTGTTGACATACACATAATACACTTGTTCTTATCGAACACAACAGTTTGACCGTCACAAATAAAAATTTAAACCATTGTCAGCGACCACAACAAAACATTGAACTTTTTCATCTTTTATATTTGAACCTCTAGGCTTTTTCTTGAAATGGGAGTGAGTGACCACAACAAAATAAACTTTATCTCTGTACTGATGCCTGATGAATGATTTTTTATTCCATATGCATCTTCTAGGCAGGAGCGTTCTCCCTTGAAAACATTGTCTTTTGAACTTTCTGCGTGGAACTCATTGAACTTCTAGATTATTAAAAAAACATGCCCTTTTTAGTTCTCAATCAGTATGGTTTTTTAGGAAAGGTACTTCGCATACGAACAAAAAATTATCCACACTGCGATAGAATGTTCTTAGTCTAGGAACAAAACATTACTTCACATAGGAACAAAAATTTATTGACACATGGAACAAATGTCGTTACACTTTCTGCTTTTGCCAGGAAATAGATGAACTACGAAGAAGCCTATCTCTCTCACTTGAATAAATGGTTTGTACAAAATGTTCTAGTGTGATCTATCTAAACAACAGCAGCAGGAACAAATTCCACATTGCGTCCATGTACACTTTTGAAGATGAGTTGCACTAGCATTAATCATGTTGGCCTGCTGAAAATCAGACACAGCAGACTGCAGCCATGTTAATTACTGCTGAAAATTGTCAGCCATACAAATTACTACAGAAACTGGTCAAGAACAGTCAACCGTGTGTAGCCATACTAATTTATTTTGTGGAATAAACACATGCAGCTTATAGGTATACTTTTTGTTCTTACTGATGACCTACAGAGCATGTAGGGAAAGATCTAGGGGAAGGACTAATCAATATTGAGCTTGAGTGACCATGTCTACAATAAATCCAAAAGTGGCAGCAGCATATATCTCTCTACACTGCACCTCAAGGGAGATCAAATCCCCATGTGGAATAGCATCCCAGCAACAGCAAGATCACTCACCCGTTCAAAGACCGACTATCTTTCCTCGTGAATGGTGACAAGCACCAGGATCAACACCTACAGGAAAGAGGTAGATGTTTAGAGGCATAACAACAAGTTCAGCTTCATATCTCAACCCATGGATCGCTATTTGAAATCAAGACAACTGTGGTTATGACTTCAAAGATATCTTCAAGCAAGACCTTTGAAATGGAAGTGAACCAAGTAGTAGTAACGCTCCAACACCCCACCAACGCCAAACAATTCCTAACCTATTTAGTACTGACCCAAAACCTATTTTGTATTTTTTTTCTCTATTCATTATTTATCAGTAAGATGAATTCTTCCCAAAATCCAATGATTGAGCTCTCTGGACTATAATCTTTGAACTTCTAGATTAATTTAAAAAATACATACTTCTTTAGGAGAATGTAAATGGAGAAGTTCGCTTACTGTTTGCTAGTATTGCATAAAATTCTGTTTTTTTAGAGTGCACACTTATAAGACGTGGACCATCAGACAAAAAATGCTAATGGTAGTGGCGGCTTGAAATACCACAAGAAACAAACAGGAGGAGAATATACATGATATATCTTTTTTAACATGTTCAGTACATGGAGATCCTAGTGTACATAAATCGTTTCAGTCAGATAGCAACTCGCGACATGTGGTCACACAGACAGGCTGAATGCATGCCACCTTGGTAGCTACATACACAGGCTAGCTGAAGCGGAAGTAGCTAACACAATTTTGAACGAAAAAAAGTTAATGCGGGATCGCTCTCACAATAAGTCTCCCTTTACAGGATTCAACAGAAGTTGAACTTGATGGTGGGCAAGCAGGATCCAGGGTGTTGTCTTCACGAATGGTCGGCAGCTCCGTCATTGAATGGCCCAGGGCTGCATACTTGAACGGCTCTGGGCTGCTTTGGGAGGACTCGGGGTGCTGCTGCAGATTGGATCAGGGTGAGCGTGCTCGCTCTACAGGACAAAAACACACACACAAGAACCATTGGATATAAGTGTGACGGATTTAGGAGCTACATGATCAGTAGAAATTGAACTACAGAGTGCATATTAGTTGACCTTCACTCCAACGCTCAGGAGGTGCCCAGTGTGACGGAGGATGACGGCGACGCCTGACCATGGCACGCGGCCAGCTGCAGGTTGTGGCCTCCTCCATCTGAAGTTTGACGCCTCCTCGATCTGCAGGATAGCACCCCATCCGCACGCGGGCTGGTGGTCGCCGGAGAGTGGAGGGTGGTGAAGGATCCTCGCCGGATCCGGCGACCCCAAGGTGCTCCGGCAGGTGGTGTGGCGCGTCATCGGTTGGGGTCGGGGCTGTGGTGGCGTCGCCGGCAGGGGTAGGGCTGCGGCGGCGCCCGGCTTGCCGGCGGGGCGGGAGTGGGAGGGGGCGGGGCCGGTGACTCACCAGAAGTTGGCGCGGGCGGCGACGCCGGGTGGGGGCGGGGTCAGGGGAGGTGGGCGTCGCTAGGACTGGGGAGATCGAGAGGTTGGGGATCGGATGAGGTGGGGGACGAGGGGCGTGGAGTGGGCTTTTTTTTCTTCTTCGTGGGTTTCGGAAGTTCGGGAACGTGTCTTTGGGCCCTATATAGGGCCGACCGTGATCCAAATAACTATTCTGATCCTGGGATCCGAATAGTGCTATTATATATATTCAACCATCTTTTATGATCTCTTATGCTAAAGTAACAATTCAATCACAATTTCAAGTATGAATCATAATCTTCATTGAGAACCAACAAACACTAATCTCAGTCGTTGAGGCAATTGCGATTTATCATAACATAGGAAAGAGTCGAGATAAGAGCTTTTTAGCAAGTCCACATACTCAACCATCTTTTAGTCTTTCACAATTGCTAACACTCACGCAATATTTATGGGTATGAAGTTTTAATCGGACACAGAGAAAGATAGGGGCTTATAGTTTTGCCTCCCAATGTTTTACCTCAAGGGTGATGTCAACAATAATAGTTCATGAAGACTCACATCCAATTAGCTATATATATTAGGATCTTTCCAACATATTGTGCTTGCCAAAGGATAAAATGTAAAAAGGAAAGGTGAAGATCACCATGACTCTTATGTAAGGTAGAAGATAAAAGTAAAAGATAGGACCTTCGCAGAGGGAAGCAGAGGTTGTCATGCGCTTTTATGGTTGGATGCACAAAATCTTAATGCAAAAGAACGTCACTTTATATTGCCACTTGTGATATGGACCATTATTATGCAGTCCGTCGCTTTTATTTCTTCCACATCACAAGATCATCTAAAGCTTATTTTCTCCTCATTAATAAGTCATACATATTTAGAGAGAAATTTTTATTGCTTGCACCGATGACAACTTACTTGAAGGATCATACTCAATCCATAGGTAGATATCGTGGACTCTCATGGCAAAACTGGGTTTAGGGATATTTGGAAGCACAAGTAGTATCTCTACTTGGTGCAAAGAAATTGGCTAGCAAGAGAAGGAAAGGCAAGCTCAACATGTTGGATGATCCATGACAATATAATTTATCTCAGATGTAAGAAAACATAACCCATTACGTTGTCTTCCTTGTCCAACGTCAACTCTTAGCATGTCATACTTTAATGAGTGCTCACAATCATAAAAGATGTCCAAGATAGTATATTTATATGCAAACCTCTCTTTCTTTATTACTTCCTATTAATTGCAATGATGACCAAAACTATTTTTGTCAACTCTCAACAACTTTTATTCATCATACTCTTTATATGTGAGGTCATTACTCTCCATAACATCCATATGATCTCTTTATTTCTTTTTATTTCTTCTCTTTTATTTTATTTAATTCCCTCAAGATCATAGCCAAATAATCAAGCCCTTTACTCAACACTAATCTTTATTATATAGCTCACGGACTCGATTACATAGAGGGATCATAAAGAAAAACTCACAACTAGATCATACTAAAACTTTATTCTACTAGATCAAGATATTATCAAAAGGATCGAACTAAGAAAAACGGTAAAGATAAAAGTGATGGTGATATGAGTAGTTGCCAAGGGGAGTGCCCATACCAGATACTCAGTTCTTCTTTGTTGGTGAAGAAGGTGGAGTTGTTGATAATGTAGGCTTGTCGTCCCTCTTCCAAGGCATAGGATCACCATCATAGCAGGATGACCGAGTTTCCTGAATCCTCAAGTCTACAGCCAAACTCATCCTCTTGAATCTATATTCATACTCACAGTTTTGATTTTGCAGGACATAGATCTGGGCTTGGAGGTGCTCGATTTTCTCATGAAGCTTGAAGATGGCCTCCCCAATGTCCTTGGCGTCCAGCTTGTGGTTGTTGGTGAACTCTGTGATCATTATGTGATTGGAGTCGAGTCCACGCTCCACCGTCTCCTGACACTTGAAAACTTGTTGGTCCAATGCCTCGAGCCTTGTCTCAATGCTTCCAGTCCTCCTTGGTCCCTCAACATCGTGGATGTGCAACAACCCCTCACGCATCTCAGTGGTTTGAGAGTGTTGCAGCACCTCCGCAAGGTAGGGGTTGATGACCTTATTGAAGAACTTGTCCTTGGGGGCACTTGAAGACGACATGACGACCTAGATCTGTCAGAGAAACAACTCGAAACAAAGACACGAGATATTTGTGTGATACGGTGGTCAAAACCTTCGGGAGATTATATAATGAATTTTTACCGACCAAAAGAAGTATCGTGCAAGAAAACAGAGTCCGGAGAGCACACGAGGTACCCAGGAGGAAGGGGCGCGCCCAGGGGGTAGGGCGCACCTCCCATCCTCGTGGAAGCCTTGTGTCCTTCCTAGACTGCTTCTTATTTTCCTATTTTTCTAAATATTCCAAAACGGAGAAAAATGCCATTAGAACTGTTTTGGAGTCGGTTTACTTACCATACTATATACCTATTCCTTGTCGAAGTCTGAAACGTTCTGGAAAGTGTCCCTTATGTATTCCTCCGAGGTTACGGTTTCAATAATAGTGGTTTCAACATTTATGGGATTACTTGAGATATAATGTTTGATTATCTGACCGTTCACCACCTTTGGATTTGTGCCTTCGAAGTTGTTGATTTTTATGGCACCGGAACGATAGATCTCCTCGATAACGTAAGGACCTTCCCATTTAGAGAGAAGTTTTCCTTCAAAGAATCTTAAACGAGAGTTATATAACAGTACATAATCACCTACATTGAATTCACGCTTTTGTATCCTTTTATCATGCCATCTTTTAACTTTTTCTTTGAACAGTTTGGCATTCTCATAGGCTTGGGTTCTCCACTCATCAAGTGAGCTAATGTCAAATAACCTCTTCTCACCGGCAAGTTTGAAATCATAATTGAGCTCTTTAATGGCCCAATATGCCTTATGTTCTAGCTCAACAGGTAAATGACATGCTTTACCATAAACCATTTTATACGGAGACATACCCATAGGATTTTTATATGCAGTTCTATAGGCCCATAAAGCAACCGTGTTGCTTGGTAGTTAATGGAAACTAATATCATTCTTAGCGTGCTGGTTATCGAAACACTATTCTAGGATTGATCGTGCTACCTAGTCCTTATTTTCGGTGCACTCTTCAATCAATGAGATAGAATTTTGGCAATCCATCACTTTCTTGGTCCCATCGTCTTGCCCTGAAAAGCAAGAATGTTCTCGAGTGTAGTAACATATCGGTGGTTCGTGATTTTCCGAATATCTTCTCGGAAGTATCACCAGGTTGTTTCCCGACTGTTATGTTGAGCTCATGATCAAGTTGGTTTTCTTGTAAGCCACCCTTTCTCCAAGAATCTGTGTCGGATACCCTGAGCTAGTTGGTTAAGCTAAACAACAACTTGGAGAGTTGGAAGATAAAAGCTTGTCTGACTTAGTTCATGTTAAGGGATATCTTTTGTGCGTGTGTGTGTGTTGAAGAAAGATGATATCTCCATTGATTGGTCCTCGTGATCAGTTGTTGGATCTATTGCCTTGTCAAGACTTTAACTTGAGTATGGGCTATCGTCAAGTCAAATCAAAACCAACGATTTTCATAATGTTGTCTTACTCGTGGTTGATCCCTCGAGCATACACCATTACATCTTTTGGTCTGACCAATGCTATCATCGTGTTCACATGATGGTGGAAGTCCAGTGATATGGAAAATTCTGATGAGTTGTTGTTGAGCCCATCAGCAGCATTTTTTCTCCCCCATGATTCATGTTGAACATCAACCTAGTGTTGAAAACCTTGTATGCAATGCCTTCGTGTTCCGTTCATGAAGCTTATGCTTGGATGAAAGAAGTGACTTTCTCCAAGTTCACATGCACTAGGTGTAAGTTGCCGCCATGAATTTGAGAAAGGTTTGTTTTGTTTCCCTTGGAATCATCCCAAATCAGTCATGCATATGTGCAAAGTATTCTATGGTTTGGTAGATTAATTACCTCCACTCCATATGTGTTCCTAGCACACCAAGCCATTGATTGGTTTGTTCAAGGAGAAGAAGTTTCTTCTTAGGAGCTAGACTTACGCAAGGACTTCGATATCCTCGTTGATGGTTCCCTCCTGAACTCGGTAGTGTTTCGTTTTAAGACTACCAGGTGGCCATGCTTGTCTAGGACAACGTGTTCACATGCTTGTAGCAGAACCGGCTCATGTTTTGGAGCTTACTATCGTAGTTCATTCCCTGAGAATCTCGCAACATCATCTCGTCGATTTGTGTTGCAAACCTTCATTTTTCTTTCTAGAGTTGATGAGTCTGGAATATCCTGACACCAACCAGATCTGAATCTCAGGCAGATATGATGGTTGGAACATTCCCAACATTTGCATTTTGTACCCAGCTTGCACCCCATCGTGCCAATTTTCCATGGGATTCCCTTCTCAGCAGTTGCTGTCCAGGATCATCTTCAAATGTGGTCCTGTCATGGGTCCCATCCATTTCCGGTGATAAGCAAAAGTCATCCATTGCGTTGTCTTCAACAAGGTAGTCCACATCATCCATTCGAATCCGGATATGACATTCCTTCGAACTCTGCCAAACGATCGATTGTGATTGCCTTAGGCTGGTATAAAGAGTTTCAATGATCTAGATATCAAAAGTAATTCTTTTTGCCACTTAAGGGAAAATTCTATGAGTCACCTCCCCTAAGGGGCCCCATTATGAAATCATGGCAATTATTTCATCACTATCTTGAGATTTTGCCCTACCCTCTTCAGCGTGAGACTATTGCCTACCCAGTAAAACCTTGTCATCTACCTCTTTCCATCACTCCTAGTGTGTGATTCGCGTCTCAGCTTGTGAGATTTATCTATGTCTCATTCCGTGAGTTAATCCTGAGCTGCTCGATCTTTGAGAAGATCGATCCTTCAAGAGTTTCTTTTCCCTCTCGTTGTCATGTTGGTAGGAGTTCCTGGAGCAAGACTTCGAGACAATGAAGGTGATCAAATCAACATTCCTATGGAGTGCATCCTGGATCGCGAAGATTGTGTTGGTCTTGTGTCCCTTTTGTCTTCTCACCTCACGTCCTGAATCTCGGGACGAGATTCCTGCTTAGTGGGGGTGAGTTGTCACAACCCTAGAGTTTGATTGTAATTAGTTTCATAAGCATCCTTGCATCATGTCTATATTTGTTTGAAACTTGAAATGAAGATCGCCTAAACCCTAGCATCAAAGGAATTCACTAGGTTCAACTAAAATATTTTCAGCAAATCCAAATGGCTTTCAAAAATGTTCATCATTTTTGGAAAATGCTGGAAACAGTAACCAGAGGTGATGCACATTTTTCCATGACATATTTTGGATCTGAATTAAATCATACTCTATTTGAATTTGGGCACTTAAATACTATAAAATATTTAAAATGTCCAAATAATCCTAAACTGAAATGTTCTATGTTGGATATATTCCAAACACTGGCCATGAGCAGTTTGGTGATTTTTGAGTGTGCCTAAGTATTTTTAATAAAGCCAAACACAATTACAGAAAATAGAAAAGAGAAATAAAAATAGTTAAAGAACATAGGCTCACCTGGAACTTACCTGGCGCCCACCAAAGCCCACCTGGCCAGCCCAGTTGGTCAGCCCGGCCCACCAGCGCCACCGTCCTCAAGCTCCTGCCAGGGGGACGCGCGCGTGTGGTCGCCGCACGCGGGCACGCGCCCTGGCCACCTCCTCTCTGCCTGCTTGCCCGGACACCTCTGGGAGATGCCATGCGCCAGCCCCTGACTCTCTCACTCTCTCCCGTGCTTCTTCCCTCTTCCACTCTCTCTCCCTGTCGCGCCAGAGCGCAACCGCCGCCGCCGCTCGTCGTTGCCGTGGCCACCGCCTCCTCCTCGCCCCTTTGACGTGCCCGAGACCTCTGCCACATCGTTGTCGTCCTCTCCACTGAGCCATGCGAGCTGGGAGACCTCACAGCACCGCCATCGGCATCGTTTCCAAGCTTCGGCACTGGCGCCGTCTCCGACGATTCGCCGGCCATGGCGCGTCCCCGCCCTCCTCGTCGCCTCTGCTGGAACCGGGGTGAGCCCCTCTCCGTTCCGCCTCTATTCTCAGACGCCCGCACGTCCTCCACCACTAGAGCCGCAGTGCGCGAAGCTCGCCGCCGCACGGCCATGTCGCCGCCGTCCTTCTGCCTAGCATATGCTGCATCCGAGCTCGTAGACGAGCTCCAAGAGGACCCAAGAGGCCGTGGCACACCTTATACGGCTTCCCCGTGCCCTGGAGTCATGCGCCCGCTTGAGCCGAGCTCCGGCCGCCGCCGCGAGCTCTGTTTCGGCGAGCTCCGGCGCCCCCGCAGCCACCCACCTGCCTCTCTGGATGCGAGAGAGCACCGGGTACGCCCCGGTAGTCTCCGCGCATCCAGCCGCCGCCGGTCGCGCTTCTCCGATGAGTTTCTGCCGTAGTTTTGGTCACCACCGGCCAAACTCTGGCGAGGGCCGACGTGGCCTCGCCATTAGCACTAACCCCGCCAGCTGGACCACCATTAGACCTTGACAGCAGGCCCCGTAGCGGGTCAAAGCCGTAGTCAACGCGGGATTAGCTTCTGTCTCACTGACCAGTGGACCCCACTGGTCATGTTTGACAGGGACCCGGTCTGTTGACCTGCTGACGTCACAACGACGTCATGCTGACGCAGTTAACCTTTTTCTGGATTTATTCTTATTCAGGAAATTCCAGAAATTAGTTTAAACTTCAAAAATTCATAGTAATTCAACCGTAACTCTAAATGAAACAAATTATATATGAAAAATGATCAGAAAAATCCAAAGAATCCATTTATGGCATTTGCATGCATGTTATAGCAACTTATATCCTCTGTTTAGGAAAATTCAATTAAATGGCATTTAAGAAAGCACTTATGGGGTTTGAATTTGAACCTGGGGTTCAAACCAACTTCATTTAATATGGTTGCTAGTTGCATTAGTTCAATCAATAGCATATTGCCATGTCATGAACATGCATCATATTGTTGCATTGCATTGATTGTGTTTCCTTCTTTATTGCCGGAAGTTGTCCCCTCTCAATAGATGTGGTTTCGACGATGAGTTCGATGACACCGATGAAGAGCTATACTATCTTCAGAAGTTCCAGGCAAGCAAAACCCCCTTGTTCATTCCGATACAATCCCACTCTCTCGCTGCTGCTCTCTTTTACTACATTAGGACAACAATGATTCAACTATTACATGCTTCGGTAGTTGAACTCCTTTCCTCTGCATGACCTATCATTGCCACAGTAAATAGATGAAACCCACTAGCATGAGTAGGAGTTGTTTGAGCCCTGATGTGCCTACTCATTCATGCTTCTTTGTCATGCCTGCTACTGCTTAGAGTTGAGTCAGGTCTGATTCATCGGGGATGAATCGGAGGTGTGTCAACATGTCCTAATGTTGAGAGCTAAGAGTGTGAACACGATTTGGTAAAGGTAGCGGTGAGAGGCCATGTAGGAGTACATGGTGGGTTGTCTCATTGAAACCGTTCTCAGGAACTGAGTTCTATGTTGGTAATCCATGAACAGCTACTACCACGCATTGGGCCCGAAACCAATGGACCCTCTCGACTTATTAACTGCCCTTGCCTTCTCTCCAGGAGTTGCAACTAGTTTCTGGTGTTTGTAGGATATGTGTTGGCGGCCGTGCGTAGCACTGACCCTAGGGGCGGGCTATGATGCGGTACATACACCATGGCACGGTGTACCGGGTGCCCATTTGGTGTCTCGGGAACCCTGCACACATCGTTTGGGGCTCTGAGCGAAACTCCAGCCGGATCTCCTCGCGGATGCAACCCGAATAGGCAATAAACCTGGACTAGAGACTTGTATGGTTAGTCAGGTCGTGGCCGACTCCCTCGCCAGGCTTCCGCTTGAAGGTTGCCGAGATACACGACGTGTACATGGTGGTAAGTGGCGAGAGCGTGTGTGAAGAAGTACACCCCTGCAGGGTTATAAATGATCTATTCGAATAGTCGTGTCTGCGGTAATGGACTTCTGGGTTGCCTGTACAATTCATAGATAACTTGAAGAGGATACCCTAAAACTCGCAGGATAAGTGTGAGTGCTATGGGTGGCCTTCTCGTAGGGAGACGGGAGCGGATCCATGGTGGTGTATTGAATGGTGAATATCTGGACTCGTGTGCGCCACCTCAAAAGAGTTGCTAGCAGTCATAGTTCAGGTTAGCCACTGAGTCAAAGCTAGCTTGCTACAGTTAAACTCCACTACCCCTTTGTTGATACCGATGCATATGTAGTTAGTTCTGATGTAAGTCTTGTTGGGTACATTTGTACTCACGTTTGCCTATTTTATGTTTTTGTAGAGAGACTACAGTCTCGCTAGTAGTTCCATGTGGACTTCGACGTTTAGCTTGTTACCTCAGCTACGATCTTGTGCCCCGGCAGGGTCTTGTAGATAGTCAGGCTTCTCAGCCTTTTTCATCTGTAGTTGTTTGTACTCAGACAAGTTAAGCTTCCACATGTGCTTGTTTCTTGTATGCTCTGTATGTTGGGTCATGAGACCCATGTTTGTAATATCTCGCTCCTCGGAGCCTATTTAATAAATACTTGAGTCGTAGAGTTATGTTGTGATGCCATGTTGTATTCGCACATATTGAGCATATTGTGTGTATGATTGGAATGCTTGGTATGTGTGGGATCCGACAACCTAGTTGTTTATCCCTGGTAGCCTCTCTTATGGGGAAATGTAGTCTTGTGCTTCCATGATGCCATAGTAGTCCGCTACAGCCCGGTTCACCGGAGTCCTGCTAGCCCGGCACTACTGCTCCGGAACACTTGACTGGCCAGCATGTGATTCACTTCGTTCCTCTGTCTGTCCCTTCGGGGAAATGTCACGCGGTGACATCCGGAGTCCTGCCTAGCCTTCTACAGCCCGGGTTCCCGGAGTCCTATTAGGCCAGCGCTACAGCCTGGATTCGCATGCTGCTGACCGACATGCTCGATGTTCATTCATGTTAGCCTGTCTCCGTAAGTTAGTGCCACTTTGGGTTCACGACTAGTCATGTTGGCCCGGGTTCTCTGTCATATGGATGCTAGCGACACTATCATATACGTGAGTCAAAAGGCATAAACGGTCTCGGGCCATGGTAAGGCGACACCCGTGGGAATACCGTGCGTGAGGCCGCAAAGTGATATGAGGTGTTACCGACTAGATTGATGTGACTTGGAATCGGGGTCCTGACAGCGTTGGTATCAGAGCCTGACCACCTGTAGGATTACCAAGCCAATTTGGTCGAAGTTGAGTCTAGAAATGCTTTATTTATATAAGGGAATTGATTGTGGAAGGGAACGTAAGGCTCTTTTTACTCCTTATACCTTATTGCCTTCTGATCTGAGTCAACCTCTTCTTTTCTATGGGGTTAAGAAACTAGGCCTTCTCATCTATCTATCAGGAGATGACGTGTTACTAATCCGTAGACTCATAGGATTGATGGATTCAAGCCCAGTTCAGTTTCTACTACTTCTGTATGTTCATATCTGGCCTCAGAACCTTGATATTGAGTGGTTATGCCACCATTTTGCATGATGTCTTAGATCTTTTTGAGCATTTACAGTCGTTATGCTGTCCGAGTCATTCCAGGTCTCTAAATAGTCTGATGCATTTGCAAATCCCTTCTTTCTGTTCCCGATGTCGCTTTGGGCCAGTTCAACCACACTAATCGGTGAATTGAGGTACTCTGTTGCCTCAACATATATGTTGGAGCTATTATTATGACCCTAGGTGTTTTAGGGAGTCACCTAGTAATCTAGCCATGTTTTGTGTTCCGGTGTGATGATTCTGGCCACCATTCTCGAAAGCATCCCGTGATGCCATTTAGTAGTAGGTATTCTATTCCTGGGTTCTTGAAACCGAGATTCACCCTACTTACCTCCTGTTGATAGTGTTTGCTTGTTTCTTTAGGATATTAGTAACCCTGCGATAGTCCTCGAGGTCCATGGTATTTCTTCCTTCCAAATACCATGAACCGTTAAGGCAGAAGTTCTTGGAACCAAAATATCACAATCAGAGTAATCTTGAGGAGTTCTCCATTCATAATTGTGATTCTGTCAGTTCTACCTTTCTGCATGGGTTATCTAGAAGAAACCTGTTGAACTTGGTTCAACAAATTAATCTATGCATCAACAACTCCGAAAGATATATGAACTCTTTGTCCCTCTTCATTTGTATTCTGACCATCATCTATCAATTGATAGTCAGGAGTAATTGTGCATCCGTGTTATCGATGTTTATTATTCTTATGGTCCGTTAAGCCATTCTATTTCAGAATGCTAGGAGAAACAAACTCCAGTACCTCATCCATATCCGGGATTGGGTCAAAGTAGTTGTGTTCTACAGATCAAATGCCAATCCAGCTTTTGCTCCGTTCCACCCTGGAGTATTACCCCCTTTATGTCAGGATTGTCATGAGAATTGCACCATCTCTCATGAATTCTTGGTGCAGTGATACCTCTTGCCATCATTTTCATTCCTCGGTCCCGTGTTGTCGCAACCGGAATGCCGGCAAGTGAACCATGATGTGTGAAATCAATACTCCTAGCAACCGTGTTGCTTGGTAGTTAATGGACTCTAATATCATTCTTAGCATGTTGGTTATCGAAACACTATTCTAGGATTGATCGTTCTACCTAGTCCTTATTTTTGGTGCACTCTTCGATCAATGAGATAAGATTTTGGCAATCCATCACTTTCTTGGTCCCATCGTCTTGCCCTGAAAAGCAAGAATGTTCTCGAGTTTAGTAACATATCGGTGGTTCGTGATTTTTCGAATATCTTCTCGGAAGTATCACCAGGTTGTTTCCCGACTGTTATGTTGAGCTCGTGATCAAGTTGGTTTTCTTGTAAGCCACCCTTTCTCCAAGAATCTGTGTCGGATACCCTGAGCTAGTTGGTTAAGCTAAACAACAACTTGGAGAGTTGGAAGATAAAAGCTTGTCTGACTTAGTTCATGTTAAGGGATATCTTTTGTGCGTGTATGTCTGTTGAAGAAAGATGATATCTCCATTGATTGGTCCTGGTGATCAGTTGTTGGATCTATTGCCTTGTCAAGAATTTGACTTGAGTATGGGCTATCGTCAAGTCAAATCAGAACCAACGACTTTTGTAATGTTGTCTTACTCGTGGTTGATCCCTCGAGCATACACCATTACATCTTTTGGTCTGACCAATGCTATCACCGTGTTCACATGATGGAGGAAGTCCAATGATATGGAAAATTCTGATGAGTTGTTGTTGAGCCCATCAGCAGCATTTTGTCTCCCCCATGATTCATGTTGAACATCAACCTAGTGTTGAAAACCTTGTAAGCAATGCCTTCGTGTTCCGTTCATGAAGCTTATGCTTGGATGAAAGAAGTGACTTTCTCCAAGTTCACGTGCACTAGGTGTAAGTTGCCGCCATGAATTTGAGAAAGGTTTGTTTTGTTTCCCTTGGAATCATCCCAAATCAGTCATGCATATGTGCGAAGTATTCTATGGTTTGGTAGATTAATTACATCCACTCCATATGTGTTCCTAGCACACCAAGCCACTGATTGGTTTGTTCAAGGAGAAGAAGTTTCTTCTTAGGAGCTAGACTTGCGCAAGGACTTCGATATCCTCGTTGATGGTTCCCTCCTGAACTCGGTAGTGTTTCATTGTAAGACTACCAGGTGGCCATGCTTGTCTAGGACAACGTGTTCACATGCTTGTAGCAGAACCGGCTCATGTTTTGGATCTTACTATCATAGTTCATTCCCCGAGAATCTCGCAACTTCGTCTCGTTGATTTGTGTTGCAAACCTTCATTTTTCTTTCTAGACTTGATGAGTCTGGAATATCCTGACACCAACCAGATCTGAATCGCAGGCAGATATGATGGTTGGAACATTCCCAACATTTGCATTTTGTTCCCAGCTTGCACCCCATCGTGCCAATTTTCCATGGGATGCCCTTCTCAGCAGTTGCTGTCCAGGATCATCTTCAAAAGTGGTCCTGTCATGGGTCCTATCCATTTCCGGTGATAAGCAAAAGTCATCCATTGCGTTGTCTTCAACAAGGTAGTCCACATCATCCATTCGAATCCGGATATGCCATTCCTTTGAACTCCGCCAAACGATCGATTGTGATTGCCTTAGGCTGGTATAAAGAGTTTCAATGGTCTAGATATCAAAAGTAATTCTTTTTGCCACTTAAGGGAAAATTCTACAAGTCACCTCCCCTAAGGGGCCCCATTATGAAATCATGACAATTATTTCATCACTATCTTGAGATTTTGCCCCACCCTCTTCAGCGTGAGATTTTTGCCTACCCAGTAAAACCTTGTCATCTGCCTCTTTCCATCACTCCTAGTGTGTGATTCGCGTCTCAGCTCGTGAGATGTATCTATGTCTCATTCCGTGAGTTAATCCTGAGCTGCTCGATCTTTGAGAAGATCGATCCTTCTAGTGTTTCTTTTCCCTCTTGTTGTCATGTTGGTAGGAGTTCCTGGAGCAAGACTTCGAGACAATGAAGGTGATCAAATCAACATTCCTATGGAGTGCATCCTGGATTGCGAAGATTGTGTTGGTCTTGTGTCCCTTTTGTCTTCTCACCTCACGTCCTAAATCTCGGGACGAGATTCCTGCTCAGTGGGGGTGAGTTGTCACAGCCCTAGAGTTTGATTGTAATTAGTTTCATAAGCATCCTTGCATCATGTCTATATTTGTTTGAAACTTGAAATGGGGATCGCCTAAACCCTAGCATCAAAGGAATTCACTAGGTTCAACTAAGATATTTTCAGCAAATCCAAATGGCTTTAAAAAATGTTCATCATTTTTGGAAAATGCTGGAAACAGTAACCAGAGGTGATGCACATTTTTCCATGACATATTTGGGATCTGAATTAAATCATACTCTATTTGAATTTGGGCACTTAAATACTATAAAATATTTAAAATGTCCAAATAATCCTAAACTGAAATGTTCTATGTTGGATATATTCCAAACACTGGCCATGAGCAGTTTGGTGATTTTTGAGTGTGCCTAAGTATTTTTAATAAAGCCAAACACAATTACAGAAAATAGAAAAGAGAAATAAAAATAGGAAAAGAATAGAGGCTCACCTGGAACTTACCAGGCGCCCACCAAAGCCCACCTGGCCGGCCCAGTTGGCCAGCCCAGCCCACCAGTGCCACCGTCCTCAAGCTCCTGCTAGGAGGACACGCGCGTGTGGTCGCCGCGCGCGGGCATGCGCCCTGGCCACCTCCTCTCTGCCTGCTTGCCCGAAAACCTCTGGGAGATGCCACGCGCCAGCCCCTGACTCTCTCACTCTCTCCCGTGCTTCTCCCCTCTTCCGCTTTCTCTCCCTCTCGCGCTCGAGCACAACCGCCGCCGCCGCTCGTCGTTGCCGTGGCCACCGCCTCCTCCTCGCCCCTCTGACGTGCCCGAGACCTCCGCCACATTGTCGTCGTCCTCTCCACCGAGCCATGGGAGCTGGGAGACCTCACAGCACCACCATCGGCATCGTCTCCAAGCTTCGGCACCGGCGCCGTATCCGACGATTCGCAGGCCACGACGCGTTCTGCCCTCCTCGTCGCCTCTGCTGGAACCGGGGTGAGCCCCTCTCCGTTCCGCCTCTATTCTCGATGCCCCGCACATCCTCCACCACTAGAGCCACCGTGTGCGAAGCTCGCCCCTGCACAGCCATGTCGCCGCCGTCGTTCTGCCTAGCGTATGCCGCATCCGAGCTCATAGACGAGCTCCAAGAGTACCCAGGAGGCCGTGGCACACCTCATACGGCTTCCCCGTGCCTTGGAGTCGTGCGCCCGCTCGAGCCGAGCTCCGACCGCCGCCGCGAGCTCTGTTCCGGTGAGCTCCGGCACCCCCGCAGCCACCCACCTGCCTCTCTGGATGCGGGGGAGCACGGGCTACGCCCCGGTGGTTTCCGCGCGTCCAGCCGCCGCCGGTCGCGCTTCTGCAATGAGTTTCTGCCGCAGTTTCGGTCACCGCCGGCCAACTTCCGGTGAGGGCCGACGTGGCCTCGCCATTATCACTAACCCCGCCAGCTGGACCACCATTAGACGCTGACAGCGAGCCCCGTAGCAGGTCAAAGACGTAGTCAACGTGGGATTAGTTTCTGTCTCACTGACCAGTGAACCCCACTGGTCAGGTTTGACCTGGACCCGGTCTGTTGACCTGCTGACGTCACAACAATGTCATGCTGACGCAGTTAACCTTTTTCTGGATCTATTCTTATTCAGGAAATTCCAGAAATTAGTTTAAACTTCAAAAATTCATAGTAATTCAACCATAACTCCAAATGAAACAAATTATATATGAAAAATGATCAGAAAAATCCAAAGAATCTGTTTATGGCATTTGCATGCATGTTAGAGAAACTTATATCCTCTGTTTAGGACAATTCAATTAAATGGCATTTAAGAAAGCACTTATGGGGTTTGAATTTGAACCTAGGGTTCAAACCAACTTCATTTAATATGGTTGCTAGTTGCATTAGTTCAATCAACATCATATTGCCATGTCATGAACATGCGTCATATTGTTGCATTGCATTGACTTTGTTTCCTTCTTTATTGCCGGAAGTTGTCCCCTCTCGGTAGATGTGGTTTCGACAATGAGTTCGATGACACCGTTGAACAGCTATACTATCTTCAGAAGTGCCAGGCAAGCAAAACCCCCTTGTTCATTCCGATACAATCCCACTCTCTCTCTCCTGCTCTCTTTTACTGCATTAGGACAACAACGATTCAACTATTACATGCTGCAGTAGTTGAACCCCTTTCCTCTGCATGACCTGTCATTGCCACAGTAAATAGATGAAACCCACTAGCATGAGTAGGAGTTGTTTGAGCCCTGATGTGCCTACTCATTCATGCTTGCTTGTCATGCCTGCTACTGCTTAGAGTTGAGTCAGGTCTGATTCACCGGGGATGAATCGGAGGTGTGTGAACATGTCCTACTGTTGAGAGCTAAGTGTGTGAACACGATTTGGTAAAGGTAGTGGCGAGAGGCCATCTAGGAGTACATGGTGGGTTGTCTCATTGAAACCGTTCTTAGGAACTAAGTTCTGTGTTAGTGATCCATGAACAGCTACTACCACGCATTGGGCCTGAAACCAATGGACCCTCTCGACTTATTAACTGCCCCTGCCCTCTGTTTAGGAGTTGCAAGTAGTTTCTGGTGTTTGTAGGATATGTGTTGGCAGCCGTGTGTAGCGCTGACCCTAGGGGTGGGCTATGATGCGGTACATACACCATGGCACGGTGTACCGGGTGCCCGTTTGGTGTCTCGGGAACCCTGCACACATCGTTTGGGGCTTTGAGCAAAACTCCGGCCGGATCTCCTCGCGGATGGAACCCGAATAGGCGATAAACCTGGACTAGAGACTTGTGTGGTTAGTCAGGTCGTGGCCGAATCCCTCGCCAGGCTTCCGCTTGAAGGTTGCCGAGATACACGACGTGTACATGGTGGTAAGTGGCGAGAGCGTGTGTGAATAAGTACACCCCTGCAGGGTTATATATGATCTATTTGAATTGCCGTGTCCACGGTAAAGGACTTCTGGGTTGCCTGTATAGTTCATAGATAACTTGAAGAGGATACCCTAAAACTCGCAGGATAAGTGTGAGTGTTATGGATGGCCTTCTCGTAGGGAGACGGGAGCGGATCCATAGTGGTGTATTGAATGGTGAATATGTGGACTCGTGTGCGCCACCTCAAAAGAGTTGCTAGCAGTCGTAGTTCAGGTTAGCCACTGAGTCAAAGCTGGCTTGCTGTAGTAAAACTCCACTACCCCTTTGTTGATACCGATGCATATGTAGTTAGTTCTGATGTAAGTCTTGCTGGGTACATTTGTACTCACGTTTGCCTATTTTATGTTTTTGTAGAGAGACTACAGTCTCGCTAGTAGTTCCGCGTGGACTTCGACGTTTAGCTTGTTACCTCAGTTACGATCCTGTGCCCCGGCAGGGTCTTGTAGATAGTCAGGCTTCTCAGCCTTTTTCATTTGTAGTTGTCTGTACTCAATCAAGTTAAGCTTCCGCATGTGCTTGTTGCTTGTATGCTCTGTATGTTGGGTCATGAGACCCATGTTTATAATATCTCGCTCCTCGGAGCCTATTTAATAAATACTTGAGTCGTAGAGTTATGTTGTGGTGCCATGTTGTATTCGCACATATTGAGCATATTGTGTGTATGATTGGAATGCTTGGTATGTGTGGGATCCGACAACCTAGTTGTTTATCCCTGGTAGCTTCTCTTATGGGAAATGTAGTCTTGTGCTTCCATGATGCCATAGTAGTCCGCTACAACCCGGTTCACCGGAGTCCTGCTAGCCCAGCACTACTGCTCCGGAACACTTGACTGGTCAGCATGTGATTCACTTCGTTCCTGTGTCTGTCCCTTCGGGGAAATGTTACGCGGTGACATCCGGAGTCCTGCCTAGCCTGCTACAGCCCGGGTTCCCGGAGTCCTGTTAGCCCAGCGCTACATCCCGGATTCGCACGCTACTGACCGACATGCTCAATGTTGATTCACGTATGCCTGTCTCCGTAAGTTAGTGCCACTTTGGGTTCACGACTAGTCATGTCGGCCTGGGTTCTCTGTCATGTGGATGCTAGCGACACTATCATATACGTGAGTCAAAAGGCACAAACGGTCCCGGGCCATGGTAAGGCGACACCCGTGGGATTACCGTGCGTGAGGACGCAAAGTGATATGAGGTGTTACTGGCTAGATCGATGTGACTTGGAATCGGGGCCCTGACAGTGTTGGTCCTGACATCAACCTAGTGTTGAAAACCTTGTAAGCAATGCCTTCGTGTTCCGTTCATGAAGCTTATACTTGGATGAAAGAAGTGACTTTCTCCAAGTTCACATGCACTAGGTGTAAGTTGCCGCCATGAACTTGAGAAAGGTTTGTTTTGTTTCCCTTGGAATCATCCCAAATCAGTCATGCATATGTGCGAAGTATTCTATGGTTTGGTAGATTAATTACCTCCACTCCATATGTGTTCCTAGCAGACCAAGCCACTGATTGGTTTGTTCAAGGAGAAGAAGTTTCTTCTTAGGAGCTAGACTTACGCAAGGACTTCGATATCCTCGTTGATGGTTCCCTCCTGAACTCGGTAGTGTTTCGTTGTAAGACTACCAGGTGGCCATGCTTGTCTAGGACAACGTGTTCACATGCTTGTAGCAGAACCGGCTCATGTTTTGGATCTTACTATCATAGTTCATTCCCCGAGAATCTCGCAACTTCGTCTCGTTGATTTGTGTTGCAAACCTTCATTTTTCTTTCTAGACTTGATGAGTCTGGAATATCCTGACACCAACCAGATCTGAATCGCAGGCAGATATGATGGTTGGAACATTCCCAACATTTGCATTTTGTTCCCAGCTTGCACCCCATCGTGCCAATTTTCCATGGGATGCCCTTCTCAGCAGTTGCTGTCCAGGATCATCTTCAAAAGTGGTCCTGTCATGGGTCCTATCCATTTCCGGTGATAAGCAAAAGTCATCCATTGCGTTGTCTTCAACAAGGTAGTCCACATCATCCATTCGAATCCGGATATGCCATTCCTTTGAACTCCGCCAAACGATCGATTGTGATTGCCTTAGGCTGGTATAAAGAGTTTCAATGAAATAGATATCAAAAGTAATTCTTTTTGCCACTTAAGGGAAAATTCTACGAGTCACCTCCCCTAAGGAGCCCCATTACGAAATCATGGCAATTATTTCATCACTATCTTGAGATTTTGCCCCACCCTCTTCAGCGTGAGATTTTTGCCTACCCGTAAAACCTTGTCATCTACCTCTTTCCATCACTCCTAGTGTGTGATTCGTGTCTCAGCTCGTGAGATGTATCTATGTCTCATTCCGTAAGTTAATCCTGAGCTGCTTGATCTTTGAGAAGATCGATCCTTCTAGTGTTTCTTTTCCCTCTCGTTGTCATGTTGGTAGGAGTTCCTGGAGCAAGACTTTGAGACAATGAAGGTGATCAAATCAACATTCCTATGGAGTGCACCCTGGATCGCGAAGATTGTGTTGGTCTTGTGTCCCTTTTGTCTTCTCACCTCACGACCTGAATCCCGGGACGAGATTCCTGCTTAGTGGGGGTGAGTTGTCACAGCCCTAGAGTTTGATTGTAATTCGTTATATAAGCATCCTTGCATCATGTCTATATTTGTTTGAAACTTGAAATGGGGATCGCCTAAACCCTAGCATCAAAGGAATTCACTAGGTTCAACTAAAATATTTTCAGTAAATCCAAATGGCTTTCAAAAATGTTCATCATTTTTGGAAAATGCTGGAAACAGTAACCAGAGGTGATGCACATTTTTCCATAACATATTTGGGCTCTAAATTAAATCATACTCTATTTGAATTTCGGCACTTAAATACTATAAAATATTTAAAATGTCCAAATAATCCTAAACTAAAATGTTCCATGTTGGATATATTCCAAACACTGGCCATGAGCAGTTTGGTGATTTTTGAGTGTGCCCAAGTATTTTTAATAAAGCCAAACACAATTACAGAAAATAGAAAAGAGAAATAAAAATAGGAAAAGAACACAGGCTCACCTGGAACTTACCTGGCGCCCACCAAAGCCCACCTGGCCGGCCCAGTTGGCCAGCCCAGCCCACCAGCGCCACCGTCCTCAAGCTCCTGCCAGGAGTACGCGCGCGTGTGGTCGCCGCGCGTGGGCACGCGCCCTGGCCACCTCCTCTCTGCCTGCTTGCCCGGACACCTCTAGGAGATGCCACGCGCCAGCCCCTGACTCTATCACTCTCTCCCGTGCTTCTCCCCTCTTCCGCTCTCTCTCCCTCTCGCGCCCGAGCTCAACCGCCGCTGCCGCTCGTCGTTGCTGCCGCCACCGCCTCCTCCTCGCCCCTTTGACGTGCCCGAGACCTCCGCCACATCGTCGTTGTCCTCTCCACCGAGCCATGCGAGCCAGGAGACCTCACAGCACCGCCATCGGCATCGTCTCCAAGCTTCGGCACCGGCGCCGTCTCCGACAATTCGCCGGCCATGGCGCGTCCCCGCCCTCCTCGTCGCCTCTGCTGGAACCGGGGTGAGCCCCTCTCTGTTCCGCCTCTATTCTCGACGCCCCGCACGTCCTCCACCACTAGAGCCACCGTGTGTGAAGCTCGCCGTCCCACGGCCATGTCACCGCCGTCGTTCTACCTAGCGTATGCCACATCCGAGCGCATAGACGAGCTCCAAGAGGACCCAGGTGGCCGTCGCACACCTCATACGGCTTCCCCATGCCCTGGAGTCGTGCGCCTGCTCGAGCCGATCTCCGGCCGTCGCTGCGAGCTCTGTTCTGGCGAGCTCCGGCACCCCCGCAGCCACCCACCTGCCTCTCTGGATGCGGGAGAGCACGGGCTACGCCCCGGTGGTCTCCACGCGTCCAACCGCCGCCGGTCGCACTTCTCCGATGATTTTCTGCCGCAGTTTTGGTCACTGCCACCCAAACTCCGGTGAGGGCCGACGTGGCCTCGCCATTAGCACTAAACCCGCCAGCTGGACCACCATTAGACGCTGACAGCGGGCCCCGCAGCGGGTGAAAGCCGTAGTCAACGCGGGATTAGTTTCTGTCTCACTGACCAGTGGACCCCACTGGCGAGGTTTGACTTGGACCCGGTCTGTTGACCTGCTGATGTCACAACGACGTCATGCTGATGCAGTTAACCTTTTTTTGGATTTATTCTTATTCAGGAAATTACATAAATTAGTTTAAACTTCAAAAATTCATAGTAATTCAATCGTAACTCCAAAAGAAACAAATTATATATGAAAAATATCAGAAAAATCCAAAGAATCTGTTTATGGCATTTGCATGCATGTTAGAGCAACTTATATCCTCTGTTTAGGACAATTCAATTGAATGGCATTTAAGAAAGCACTTATGGGGTTTGAATTTGAACCTAGGGTTCAAACCAAATTCATTTAATATGGTTGCTAGTTGCATTAGTTCAATCAAAAACATATTGCCATGTCATGAACATGCATCATATTGTTGCATTGCATTGACCGTGTTTCCTTCTTTATTGCCGGAAGTTGTCCCCTCTCGATAGATGTGGTTTCGACAATGAGTTCGATGACACCGATGAAGAGCTATACTATCTTCAGAAGTGCCAGCCAAGCAAAACCCCCTTGTTCATTCTGATACAATCCCACTCTCTCGCTCCTGCTCTCTTTTACTGCATTAGGACAACAACGATTCAACTATTACATGCTGTGGTAGTTCAACCCCTTTCCTCTGCATGACCTGCCATTGCCACAGTACATAGATGAAACTCACTAGCATAAGTAGGAGTTGTTTGAGCCCTGATGTGCCTACTCATTCATGCTTCTTTGTCATGCCTGCTACTCCTTAGAGTTGAGTCAGGTCTGATTCATCGGGGATGAATCGGAGGTGTGTGAACATGTCCTACTGCTGAGAGCTAAATGTGTGAACACGATTTGGTAAAGGTAGCGGTGAGAGGCCATGTAGGAGTACATGGTGGGTTGTATCATTGAAACCGTTCTCAGGAACTGAGTTTTGTATTGGTGATCCATGAACAGCTACTACCACGCATTGTGCCCGAAACCAATGGACCCTCTCAACTTATTAACTGCCCTTGCCCTCTGTCCAGGAGTTGCAACTAGTTTCTGGTGTTTGTCAGATATGTGTTGGCGGCCGTGCGTAGAGCTGACCCTAGGGGTGGGCTATGATGCGGTAGATACACTGTGGCACGGTGTACCGGGCGCCCATTTGGTGTCTCGGGAACCCTGCACACATCGTTTGGGGCTGTGAGCGAAACTCCGGCCGGATGTCCTCGCGGATGGAACCCGAATAGGCGATAAACCTGGACTACAGACTTGTGTGGTTAGTGAGGTCGTGGCCGACTCCCTCGCCAGGCTTCCGCTTGAAGGTTGCCGAGATACATGACGTGTACATGGTGGTAAGTGGCGAGAGCGTGTCTGAAGAAGTACACCCCTTCAGGGTTATAAATATCTATTCGAATAGTTGTGTCCGCGTAAAGGACTTCTGGGTTGCCTGTACAGTTCATAGATAACTTGAAGAGGATACCCTAAAACTCGCAGGATAAGTGTGAGTGCTATGGATGGCCTTCTCGTAGGGAGACGGGAGCGGATCCATAGTGGTGTATTGAATGGTGAATATGTGGACTCGTGTGCGCCACCTCAAAAGAGTTGCTAGCAGTCGTAGTTTAGGTTAGCCACTGAGTCAAAGCTGGCTTGCTGCAGTTAAACTCCACTACCCCTTTGTTGATACCGATACATATGTTGTTAGTTCTGATGTAAGTATTGCTGGGTACACTTGTACTCACGTTTGCCTATTTTATGTTTTTGTAGAGAGACTAGAGTCTCGCTAGTAGTTCCGTGTGGACTTCGACGTTTAGCTTGTTACCTCAGCTATGATCTTGTGCCCCGGCAGGGTCTTGTAGATAGTCAGGCTTCTCAGCCTTTTTCATTTGTAGTTGTCTATACTCAGACAAGTTAAGCTTCCGCATGTGCTTGTTGCTTGTATGCTATGTATGTTAGGTCATGAGACCCATGTTTGTAATATCTCGCTCCTCGGAGCCTATTTAATAAATACTTGAGTCATAGAGTTATGTTGTGATGCCATGTTGTATTCGCACATATTGAGCATATTGTGTGTATGATTGGAATGCTTGGTATGTGTGGGATCCGACAACCTAGTTGTTTATCCCTGGTAGCTTCTCTTATGGGGAAATGTAGTCTTGTGCTTCCATGATGCCATAGTAGTCTGCTAAAGCCCGGTTCACAGGAGTCCTGCTAACCCAGCACTACTGCTCCGGAACACTTGACTGGCCGGCATGTGATTCACTTCGTTCCTGTGTCTGTCCCTTTGGGGAAATGTCACGCGGTGACATCCGGAGTCCTGCCTAGCCTGCTACAGCCTGGGTTCCCGGAGTCCTGTTAGCCCAGCGCTACAGCCTGGATTCGCATGCTGCTGACCGACATGCTCGATGTTGATTCATGTATGCCTGTCTCCGTTAGTTAGTGCCACTTTGGGTTCACGACTAGTCATGTCGGCCCGGGTTCTCTGTCATATGGATGCTAGCGACACTATCATATACGTGAGTCAAAAGGCGCAAATGGTCCCGAGCCATGGTAAGGCGACACCCGTGGGAATACCGTGCGTGAGGCCGCAAAGTGGTATGAGGTGTTACTGGCTAGATCGATGTGACATGGAATCGGGGTCCTGACACAAATGTATCCAAATCAGCCCCTTACGAAGCAACGCATAAACTAGGGTTTAAGCTTCTGTCACTCTAGCAACCCATCATCTACTTATTACTTATCAATGCCTCCCTCTATGCCCAAACAATGGTGAAGTGTCATGTAGTCGACGTTCACATGACCCACTAGAGGGATGACAACATACACCTCATCAAAATATCAAAAGAATACCAAATTCACATGACTACTAATAGCAAGACTTCTCCCATGTCCTCAGGAACAAACGTAACTACTCACAAAGCATATTCATGTTCATAATCAAAGGCGTATTAATATGCATAATGGATCTGAACATATGATCTTCCACCAAGTAAACCATCTAGCATCAACTACAAGGAGTAGTCAACACTACTAGCAACCCACAAGTACCAATCTAAGGTTTGGATACAAAGATTGGATACAAGAGATGAACTAGGGTTTGAGATAAGATGGTGTTGGTGAAGATGTTGATGGAGATTGACCCCCTCCCGATGAGAGGATCGTTGGTGATGACGATGGTGATGATTTCCCCCTCCCGAAGGGAAGTTTCCCCGGCAGAACAGCTCCGCCGGAGCCCTAGATTGGTTCCGCCAAGGTTCTTCCTCATGGCAGCGGAGTCTCGTCCCGAAAGCTTGCTTATGATTTTTTTCTCGACGAAAGACTCCATATAGCAGAAGATGGGTATCCACGAGGCAGGGGGGCGTTCCCAGGGGGTAGGGCGCGCCCCCACCCTCGTGGCTGGTGGGTGGCCCCCCTCTGGTACTTCTTGCGCTCAATATTTTTTATATATTCTGGAAATAACTTCCATGAAGTTTCAGGACTTTTGGAGCTGTGCAGAATAGGTCTCTAATATTTGCTCCTTTTCCAGCCTAGAATTCTAGCTGCCGTCATTCCCCCTCTTTATGTAGACCTTGTAAAATAAGAGAGAATAGGCATAATTATTGTGACATAATGTGTAATAACAGCCCATAATGCAATAAATATCGATATAAAAGCATGATGAAAAATGGACGTATCATCTTTGCTTGATTTTATTTTCTCCGATTTGGAGTTTAGTGCAGGCACACGCAATAGCAGTGGTTTGATCAGACACATCCTCTTTAAGAAAATCCTTTGATCTCGACGACTCATCATCCACCAAATAAACCGTTGGATGGCAGCGTAACCCTAACTCCTCTTGATCTCAACTTTCTCTAATCCATCGCTGAAAAACTCCTTTGATCTTTGACTGATGAATTTGCGGTTGATGTGAATCCTTTAAAACCGGTTATTTTCATCCGAAAAATTGCAAACTTCTCGATCCCAGGAAGAGGAGTCAAAATAGTTTATATCTTAATCCGAGTTGGACTCTACATGTAACCCTCCCCTTCAACATATATAAGGAGGGGCAGGGAACCCCAAAGGGGGGAGAGAGAATCTTAAGGGTTACACATAACTAGGAGAGCCAGTTTACGGCGACTCCCTCGTGATGATAATGAGACCTAGCCACAAACAGCATGTAGGGTTGATGTTTCCCGGGGCCCGAAGCTGTCTAAATCCTTGTCTTCTGTTGTGTCTCTCGATTCTGCTCAACCCCTCTCAAGCAACCACATAGATGCGTTGGCCTCATGACTAAGTCCTCACACTAGGACATCTGTCATGATAATTCCACGACAGAAGGGTTAAGAATATCAGGTTAAAACAGGGGTTATGCAATTCTTACAACTGGCGGTTTGTTTGAAAAACAAAAGGGACTAAGCCATGTTTTGCTGCAGACAGCCACCAGTTCATCTAGTATCTTTTTGACAGCTTCAGTCATTTCAGCATCAGTTAACTGAATGTCAGTGTGCCATTGAGGGTCTTTCAAATCCCCTGTGTACTCGCACATTAAACCGGGGCGACGTCTTAAAGGCAAAATGCCCCAAGATATCCAGTAACGAACAAAGTCAAGGCTTGTTAAACCATTAGCCACAAAGGCTCTGAGCTTTGCAAGCTGTGGTGCATATTTGGCCCGTTCTTTTGTAGTCAGCCTTTGGGGAAATGGATGTGTATTGGTAAGACGGTGAGCACGATAACCCGGCAGAGGATTCTCGTCATCTGGGGACGTATCTTTGCAATAGAACCAAGTCTGGTTCCAATCCTTGGGGTGACTGTGATGCTTGGCGTGAGGGAAGCTGACATCTTTCCTTTTTTTGAATTGAAACGCCGCCAAGTTTAGTATTGGGCCCATCTGCAAATTTAGTATGGCGGTTTAAATAGAAGAAGTCTTTGAACAATTCAACGGTCGGCTCTTCTTGCAGATAAGCCTCACAAAACACTTGAAAATTACAAATATTGGACACAGAGTTAGGTCCAATATCTTGAGGGTGGAGTTGGAAGCTAGCAAGCACATCACGAAAAAAATTTGGTCTGGGCAGTTTAAAACATCGGCTCAGATGATCAACAAACACAATTATTTCGCCATCCTTGGGCTCAGGAGGATTCTCTGGACCAGGACCTCTCCAATGGATTTCACTCTGTTTGGGTAAAGCGCCAGTTGCAACATAGCCGTTCAGATCTTCTTCCGTAATTCGGGACGGAACCCAGTTGCAGGCATAAAAAGACTTGGCCATTTCTTTGACAACCTGAAGGAAGGTTTGTGCCGGATTAAGATTCGTGATTGACAAACATAAAATGTTGCAGGTTAGGAGATGGAAAGTGTTGAAGCATGCATGATGAACCAGATATCAGTGTTGTCAGAGGTAAAATGCCAAGCGATTGGCGGTTTAAGAGGGGACTAATGGTACCTGGCGGGTTATCATTTTCTAAAGTTAAACTGCCTACATTGATATTGAAGACAAAGATCTGAAATAACTATGTGATGGAAAAACAAGTTTCACAAGTTGGCATAATAATTTTGGATCTACCACGGTCAGAAAATGAAATTATATTTAGACTTAAATCACTACAAAAAAAATACACTTCCGTGATGATACGTGTTTGTCACAGTAGGTCGCTTTTTTGTCATGCATGTACATCCATGACAAATTTATGACAGAATCAAGATAGTCATACTTGTGCTGTCGTAGAAGTGTTCCATGACATTACCAAAATTATCATCACGGAAGTGTCCACTTCCATGACGATAAATCGTGCGTCACAGAAGTGCTTTCGTCAAGGGTGACCGACACGTGGCATCCACTGTAATGGAACGCCGTTAAGCTATCGGGTCGGGTTTTGGATCCGATAACCCGTTAACAGCCCCGACCAATGGGAAATTTCCACGTGTAAAATTCTTATTGGCCGGACGAAACACGTGTCAGCTCGTAAGTGGGTTAGATAGGCGCCTATGATACGTCGACACATGGCACGGACCAACAAAGGCCCATTCCTGTGAAAAGGCCGGCCGTTTGACTTGGTCAAAAGGTGATGGGTCGGGCCATGTAAAGCTTGTTAACGGCCTGTTCGCATATAGCCCATTTACAGCCCGCTAACCCAAGGCCCATTACGCCCTATCCGAATTAGGCCCAGTAGCGTCATCTGGGTCATCCAATATGATTCTAGCCCATTTTCACTTCTGGCCCATGTATGGCCCATGACGTCTTTCGGCCCATATGAGGCCCTATGTAACTCTTGGCCTATTAACGGCCCATGGTGAAACTGGCCCGTAATGAACAGTGTATCACTTTACACCCATTAACGGCCCGTGGTGAAACTGGCCCATAATGAATAGTGTATAACTTTATACCCATTAACGGCCCGTTATTTCGTTGGGCCGTTTCCAACCCATGTTATCTTTCGGCCTTCTCAGAGCCCATTTATTCTTGGTCTCATTTCCAGCATTGATTTACTTAAGACCCGTTACTGTCATTTTCTGCTTGTGGGCCAAATTCAGCATGTGGTTACAATCGGCCCGTTTGTGGTTCGTTAATACGTTGGGCCGTTTTCATAGCGTCATCAAAATACGGCCTATTAACGATGGCCCGTTACGGTCGGCCCATGAACGGACGATTCCAACTCTAGCCCGTTTATGGCCATAATGCGGCATGTTATTGGCCCATGTTTGGCCAATCGATCATACGACCCGTATAAGGCCCATTGATGATACGGCCTGTAGAAGGCCCATTGTTTCTACGGCCCGTAGAAGGCCTACTATTTCTATGGCCCGTAGAAGGCCCACTGTTTCTACGGCCCGTAGGAGGCCCAGTGTCACTACAGTAAATATTAGCCCATGGTTATTGTGGCCTAGTTTTAAAAAATAGGTTATTGCAGCCACTAGTTAACCGCGGAAAAAGAACTGCAATGACTACAAGCAAACAAATAAACAAGACAAGAAGGAAATAAATAAGCAAGCAACTAACGCTAGGCTATCACGGCTATTACACATATTACATCCACTGGGCATCAAAGTTCGCCACCAGTGCAAATATAAGGAACAAAGCAGCATATCATATACACTGGCCGTCAAAATTGGCCACCAGTGCAAATAAACGCGGCAGAAAAACAAGAGCATAACTGAAACAACTTCAGAAGAGCTCAAGAAACGTTATCCTGGGTATCCACCATGCTAGCAATAAGCTTAGCAAGCTGATTAGCTTTGTCCTATTTGGCGCTAAAATCCTCCAACGCTTGTTGTTGCACCAGAAAGTATGCATCTGAATGCTCCAGGGACTTCCGCGGTCCTTCCGCTTCTTTTCATAGCATAGCTGATCAATGTCTTTTAGCTTGTAGTTGATACTCAAGAAACTGAACTGATTCAGACAATGAGTTTGAATAGCTTGTGCAAGCGGTAGTGTCCAGTAACTCCAACACTAAACCAAGACACGATGTGTCACTATCCTGAACCTTATCTGCATTACTTCCTTTATCGTTGCTTAATAAGGCACTCTTCCTCAATATTCTGTCAGCATTCTAAAAGAAGAAACAAACAGACACATAACAAGTTTAGCATGTACTAGTATATGAAACTCATTTCGGTGAACCAGTTCATTAGTAAGGTGGACAGGATTAAACTACCAAGTCTTCTATTGCCAAGTACTAGTACATAATAAAAGCATCAAACAAACATATATCTATGTCCTATGGTAGCAATGGAATCTTAAATTAGAACAGTTCTTCTTCAGGTTTAGGCACTTGTTCTACATGAACAGAGTACAGTAAGACGCAAGAATATAATACTTAAAAATAGAAAATGAGCTCATAGACCTTACCACATTCTTGGTTCGGGACCAGTACAGAACAAGGCGTTCCCAGTCATCGTCCAGTAAATGTGTCTCAGGAGAACGTAAGGGAATTTGATGAGTTTCTTTGCCGGTGAAGTACGTTTTCTTTAGGTAATTCCGATACTGCCACCAAGAATTCTTGAAGATAGCACAGGTATTAGCACAGGTTACCTCATCCTGAGTTTCCAAATCGGTCCTTCTCTATAGAGAAAAATGGGAAAATTTGTTGTATTATAACCATCATGGAGGTAGGATGTATGGGACGAAGCAAAGTAATTGCCATGAATAACATTACTTACACATAACTCCTGGACAAACACCTGCAACTGGCATTTTCCTTCATCTTTAGTATAATATTTCCAAGATGGGAACATACGCACATACGATTTAACAACTTCAAATGCGATAGATGCTAAACTACGACTAGCCGGTTGTGCTTCCTCCATAGGAATAGGCGTACTAACTGGTGGAGTTGGGGTTCGCCATGATAGTACTGGCCCTTTGGGCACTGGAGCTGCCTTACTAACTGCTCTTGTTTGGGAGCTCTGTGGTGGAGATGGTGTTGTGTCAACAGGAACTGGGTTACTATCGGCTGGGGTTGGGGTTAGATTGGGTGAAGCTGGTTCTCTGTCCATCATAGTAGGGGTACAATCTGCGAGAGTTTGGGTTATGTGTGGAAGGGATGGTTCTTGTGCATGTACAATCAGGGTTCTATCTTCACCAAGAGGTAGCACTGTTTTATTTGAAGACCGTGTTTTTAGTCCACTAGACACTGGCATCACCCGCTCCAATTCAAATGGCTGATAAATAGGAAACATAGTTGAATGTACTTACATTGTATGAGAGACAGATGCAATAGATAGTGTGGAAAAAAGAGGGCATGAAATAGTTGACATGTATATTGTTTAACTAAAACGGATAGCATGACATAATTTCACATATATGATGGCTATCTAAACTGGATAGCATAGCATAACATAATTCAAAGATATGATGAATAACTAAACAGGATCGCATGACATTATTCACCTACATGTTATCTAAGTAATCAGGATCGCATCATTTAATTCACATATGTGATTTATATGCTAAACAGAGGGCATTCGATATGATGTCTGAACTAAGAACATGGTGTTGAATATTGTGTATATGATGTCTAAACTATGCAATGCAAGACACCTTATGCATGATATGAGCAGTATAACCGTGCCAAGTTAGAGCATACACCTCAGTGGGGGAATAGGACTGGTCATCTGTCTCTGAATCCATCTCTAAGGAGCTATCGGGACCCAACAACAGATCTGCTTCGACAGGTAGCACCGTCTGCTCTGAAGGCGTTGTTTTCACTCCAGATTTTTCCATCTCCCACCAAAATGGCTGATTCACAGGAAGAGTAGTTTAATGTACAAACATTATCAACAAATGGAAATGTAATGAAGAAAAGGATGGGCAAGATATCATTCAAATATATGATGCCTGGTTAAACAGGATGGCATTGCACATTTCACATATACTATGGTTGGCTAAAAGACATGAGACTGCATAATTCCCATATATGATATAGAAACTAAACAGGTGGCATTACAGAACATGTCTAAACTAAGCAGATGACATATATGATGTCAAAAGTAGGCACTACAAGGCAACATATGCATGATATGACTAACATCATCATGCCAAGGTAGAGCAAACACCTTGGGGGGTAAATAGGAGTGGTCAGCGGTGTCTGAATCCGCCTCAGAACAGATATCTTCCTCTGGATTACAATCTAGAGAGGGGTGGGGAGGGTTTGCCATTGAACCCAGCATGGAGCAATGTCTGCATGACATTGTATTGCCGCACAAAACTCTTCTCTTTTTCTCTACATGTTCAGCATGACTGTGTACAATATCTGACATGCATACGAAGAAATATGGTGAGATTATGTAAGGAGAGCATGCAGAAATTTAGAGTGATGGTAACAACCAGTAGTTCAATGTTTTTCCGTTGAACCAAAATAGCCCTAATGGATCGACATGAATGTATAGTAATAAGTGATGCAACAAGTGTACAACCTCTTTGCCGTAGCCGTGTCGACCTCAGCATCATTGGGTTGGTTGCTGAAGCAGTTGAGGCAGAGGTGGCTGTCGGAGGTGTGGACGAAGATCTGAGGAATCTGTAGACGGCGTCCAGGGCACTGCTCTGTTGTGACGGATCATTCTGTCGTTGGAGCAGCTCTGGTGAGCCGTAAGACGTCAAGGTTGAAGCAGCACAAGAGAGACATCGTCAATCTCAAGTGGGATTCTAATAGCATCTCCAATAGATGATGTAAAATGGATGTAAAATTAACATCACCAAAAACCACCTGACTACAACAGATGAGGTAAAAACTGTTGACTCTGAACTTAACTGTCGAAACTGAAATTTATTGTGGAATGTGAATGCTACTGTCGAAACTGAACGCAATGGTAGCAGAGAGGCACTTGACATGTAGTTTAGGGAGGGCCTGTAGTTCATCTTCAACCTGCACCTCCCTGAGCCGCCAGCCACCACCGGTCGAACCGCCGGCCCCAGCACCGCCTCGCCGCCCCAAAACAACTCGCCACCGCCACCCCGGCCAGCCCTCTAGGCCCCCCGCCCCCACCCTAAACCCTAAGATAGATAGTGGGGTACCTCTCCGGCGAGCCCCCGTCCCCGCTGCAGGTGGTTCTTCCTTAACTCCGGCGAGTCCCCCCAACCCTTGAAAATCGACTGACCAAAAAGTCGATTCAGTCGGCTGAAGTGTGGCTTAATCAGAGCAGAGTAGCAGCACGAGCGAGGGGGGAGCAGCAGCAGCTGGGCGAGCGAGCGATCGAGCCAGAGCCAGAGCAGCAGCAGATCCGGCTGGTATGGATGCCGCCGCCGAAGGGGCCTCGCACTAGGGGAGAGCCACCATGGAGATGTCGCCCGCGGCGCCGGCTTCAAGGTAGCCACTCCATGGGGGTGCGGGATGGAGCACCGTCGGCGCCGGGAGGTCGAGTTAAGGAGCACGTGCGATGCAATGAGTGTACAACCTCTTTGGTGGCGCCAAGTAGGCCTCGGCTTCGTCCGAGGAGTCGGTGAGGATGTTGCGGTTCCGGTGGAGCAGGTTAAGGCGGCCCTGTGGGGATGGAGCAGCCACGATAGACGAGGCGATCGTTGGAGCAGCTCCTTCGAGGTGGAGGACGGGGCGGCTGAACCGGCGGGACGGTGAGATGGACGACGGATCCTCATCCGGGGAGGTGGACGAGGGACGTCGAGCTGTTGCGGTGGACGACGTCGTCGGGGAAGAGGCTCCGGCTGGGCAGCGGTGATGTGTCGGATGGAGGAGGGTGGGGTGATACGTCTCCGTCGTATGTACTTTTCCAAACACTTTTGCCCTTGTTTTGGATTCTAACTTGTATGATTTGAATGGAACTAACCCGGACTGACGCTGTTTTTAGCAGAATTGCCATGGTGTTGTTTTATGTGCAGAAAACAAATATTCTCGGAATGACCTGAAACTCCACGGAACATCTTAGAAAAAACAATAAAAAATCCTCACCAAAGATGAAGACCAGGGGGCCCACACCCTTCTCACGAGGGTGCCCCCCCCCTAGGGCGCGCCCCCCTACCTCGTGGGCCCCCTAGAAACCCTCCGACGCCAACTCCAACTCTATATATTTGCTTTCGGAGAGAAAAAATAAGAGAGAAGAAATCATCGCGTTTTACGATACGGAGCCGCTGCCAAGCCCTAAAACCTCTTGGGAGGGCTGATCTGGAGTCCGTTCGGGGCTTCGGAGAGGGGGATTCATCGCCGTCATCATCATCAACCATCCTCCATCACCAATTTCATGATGCTCACTGCCGTGCGTGAGTAATTGCATCGTAGGCTTGCTGGACGGTGATGGGTTGGATGAGATTTATCATGTAATCGAGTTAGTTTTGTTAGGGTTTGATCCCTAGTATCCATTATGTTCTGAGATTGATGTTGCTATGACTTTGCTATGCTTAATGCTTGTCACTAGGGCCCGAGTGCCATGATTTCAGATCTGAACCTATTATGTTTTCATGAATATATGTGAGTTCTTGATCCTATCTTGCAAGTCTATAGTCACCTACTATGTGTTATGATCCGGCAACCCCGAAGTGACAATAATCGGGACCACTCCCGGTGATGACCATAGTTTGAGGAGTTCATGTATTCACTATGTGCTAATGCTTTGTTCCGGTTCTCTATTAAAAGGAGGCCTTAATATCCCTTAGTTTCCGATAGGACCCCGCTGCCACGGGAGGGTAGGACAAAAGATGTCATGCAAGTTCTTTTCCATAAGCACGTATGACTATATACGGAATACATGCCTACATTACATTGATGAATTGGAGCTAGTTCTGTGTCACCCTATGTTATGACTGTTACATGATGAACCGCATCCGGCATAATTATCCATCACTGATCCGGTGCCTATGAGTTTTCCATATACTGGTTCTCGCTTATTTACTTTCCCGCTGCTACTGTTACAATCACTAGAAAATACCAAAAACATTACTTTTGCTGTCTTTACTTTTGTTGCCGCTACCACCACTATCATATTACTTTACTACTAAACACTTTGCTGCAGATACTAAGTTTCCAGGTGTGCTTGAATTGACAACTCAGATACTAATACTTGAGAATATTCTTTGGCTCCCCTTGTGTCGAATCAATAAATTTGGGTTGAATACTCTACCCTCGAAAGTTGTTGCGATCCCCTATACTTGTGGGTTATCAAGACTAATTTCTGGCGCCATTGCTGGGTTGCATAGCTCTATTCTTTGAGTCACTTGGGATTTATATCTGCTGGACACTATGAAGAATTTGAGAGATCCAAAAACCAAGATCTATCCCTCAACTACGAGGGGAGGTAAGGAACTGCCATCTAGCTCTGCACTTGATTCACCTTCTGTTATGAGTAAGTTTGCGACACCTACATCTGCTTCTGCTATTCGTTCTGATATGTCGCATGTTATTGATGATGCCACCTCTGCTATGCATGATACTTATGATGAAACTGCTTCTATGCCTGATACTACTGTGCCCCTTAGTGAATTTCTTGATGAACAAATTGCTAGGGCTATAGAAAAAGAAATTATTGAATCTAAATACGATGATGATAGTGATGATGAAAATATGTCTGTTATTCCTGAGGGCTATCATTTTGATATGGAATCTTCTGCCGCTATTTTAGCCAGCAGAGATAGATATGAGCTTAAGAGGTTATTAATTAAATGGAACATAGAATCACTTAGAGATAAAATGAAACCTGACCCTGCTTTTGCTACTTCGCATATTTGTGTTCCTGATAAGGATTATGAATTCTCTGTTGATCCTGATATAATTACTTTGCTTGAGTATGATCCGTTTTATGGCTATGAATCTGGAACTTTTGTGGCACATCTTACTAAGTTAAATGATATAGCTGCCCTGTTCACTAATGATGAGAGATCGCGTTACCTTTATATACTTAAAATATTTTCGTTCTCATTAAAGGGTGATGCTAAGATATGGTTTAATTCTCTTGATCCTGGTTGTGTGCGTAGTCCCCAGGATATGATTTATTACTTCTCTGCTAAATATTTCCCTGCTCATAAGAAACATGCTGCTTTGAGGGAAATATACAACTTTGTGCAAATTAAAGAAGAGAATCTCCCACAAGCTTGGGGGAGGCTTCTCAAGTTACTTAATGCTTTGCCTGATCATTCTCTTAAGAAACCTGAAATACTTGATATCTTTTATAATGGACTAACCGATGCTTCCAGAGATTACCTGGATAGTTGTATTTGTTCTCTTTTCAGGGAAAGAACACCAGATGAAGCTGAAATTCTATTGAATAATATGTTAACAAATGAAAATAATTGGGCACCTCCAGAGCCAGCTCCTGAGCCAACCCCTGGTCCAATTACTGAGCCTATTCCTAAACCAACTCCGAAGAAGAGAGGTGTTCTATTTCTCAGTCCCAAAGATATGCAAGAGGCAAAGAAATCTATGAAAGAAAAAGGCATTAAAGCTAAAGACGTTAAGAATTTACCTCCTATAGAAGAAATACATGATCTTAATATACCGCCTGTTGAAGAAACATGTGATCTTACTTCTTTATTTACTGAAGAACCTCCTGATCCCGATATCCCGACACAGGTAGTAAAGGTAAATTCTCTCTATAGATATGATAAAGCTGAAGTCCCTCCTACTAAAATTGCTAGTCAGTGCTTGGATGAGTTTGATAACTTTATGTTTAAACAAGACAACTTCAATGCTTATTTTGGTAGACAATTAAAAGAACATGCTTATATGATTAGACGCTTGGGTGATTATATGGCTGATATTAAAGGTGAACTTAAACTTGCTAGCAAACATGCTTCTATGGTTACCACTCAAGTAGAACAAGTACTTAAGGCTCAAAAAGAAGTGCTTAATGAAATGAATAATAAGAAAATGATTATGTTGTTAGAGTGGCTACTAGAACTGGTAGAATGACTCAGGAAACTTTGCATCCTGAAGGCCACCCTAAGAGAACCGAGCAAGATTGTCAAAGAAATAATATTGATGTTCCTAGTTCTTCTAAAAAGAAGAAGAAAAAAAATGATAGAATTGTGCAAACTTCTAGGGAACCTATTGCTGAACCACCTGATAATCCAAATGATAAGTCTATGTCTGATGCTGAAACACAATCTAGTAATGAACATGAACCTAATTAAAATATTAATAATGAGGTTCATGATGATGCTCAACCTAGTAATGATAATGATGTAGAAATTGAACTTGCTGTTGATCTTGATAACACACAATCAAAGAATCAACGTTATGATAAAAGAGACTTTGTTGATAGGAAACATGGTAAAGAAAGGGAACCTTGGGTCCAGAAACCCATGCATTTTCCTTTGAAACCATCCAAGAAAAAGGATGATGAGGATTTTGAGCGCTTTGCTGAAATGATTAGGCCTATCTTTTTGCATATGCGATTAACTGATGTGCTCAAAACAAATCCTTATGCTAAATATATGAAGGATATCATTACTAATAAAAGAGAGATACCGGAAGCTGAAATTTCCACCATGCTTGCTAATTATACTTTTAAGGGTGGAATACCAAAGAAACTTGGAGACCCCGGAGTACCTACTGTACCTTGCTCCTTTAAAAGAAATTATATTAAAACTGCTTTATGTGATCTTGGAGCCGGTGTTAGTGTTATGCCTCTCTGTTTATATCGTAGACTAGACTTGAATAAGTTGACACCTACTGAAATATCTTTGCAAATGGCTGATAAATCAACTGCTATACCTGTTGGTATTTGTGAGGATGTGCTTGTTGTGGTTCCAAACGTTACTATTTTAACGGACTTTGTTATACTTGATATTCCCGAGGATGATAGTATGTATATTATTCTTAGAAGACATTTTCTTAATACTGCAGGGGCTCTTATTGATTGCAACAAAGGCAATGTCACTTTTCATGTTAATGGTAATAAGCATACGGTACACTTTCCGAGGAAACAACCCCAAGTTCATAGTATCAACTCTATTGGAAAAATTCCATCGATTATATTTGGAGGTTTTGAATTTCCTCTTCCTACTGTCAAGAAGAAATATGATATTCTTATTATTGGGGATGTGTATATACCCGTTGAGGTAACTTAGTGTGATTCGAAATTTCTCCGGTTTCATGATTATCGGAATGAGTTTGTTAACAAGACTTGATCAACCTTGTTAGTGGATTCTTTTTTATGAGCATGAGACAGATGAAACTAGAAGCACAAACTTCTGTACCCTCTATACTTTCTGTTATTTATATTAAATAAAGTAAAAATAGTTTTTCTGTCTGTTTCCTGACTTATCCGTGCAATATAAAAATATCCCGAAAATAAAAGTCCTCAGAATGCCATGTCAATTTAATATGATTTTTTCGGGAATATTTGAGGATTTACTGTGCAAAAATTACTGCAGGAGGAGCTGCCACCTGGCCACGAGGGTGGTGGGCGCCCCCCCTAGGGCGCGCCCCCTGCCTCATGGGCCCATGGTGGCCCTCCTCCACTTATCCCAGCACCCATCTTCTTCCTCTATCTCACACAAACCCAAAAAACCAACTCAAGCACGAGTTCCAGCCACTTTTGCTGTGATTTTTGATCTCCTTGCTCAAAGCACCTCTCGCAAAACTGCTTGGGGAGATTGTTCCTTGGTATGTGACTCCTCCATTGGTCCAATTAGTTTTTGTTCTAGTGCTTTATTCTTTGCAAATTTGCGCTGCATAGGTGACCATGTTCTTGAGCTTGCATGTCAAATTTATATGGTTCTAAGTAGTTCTAATGCTTGATATAGGCTCTATGCACTTGTAGGAGTAGTTGCTATCAATATTATTGAGTTTGGTTTACTTTTATTTTGAAGTTACTAAAAATTTCAGAATTTTTTAGAGAAAAACAACATGCTTAGGAAGATGTTCCAAGGTGGTTCCTCTAAGAAGCAAGGACCCAGCATTGCTATGCGCGATGCTGACGAGGATCCACCAAGAGACGCTCCAGTACGGCCTTGCGAATGGCCGTCAGAAAATTTTATGGACCGTGCGGGAATTAAAGAAGAATTCAAAGCATATTTGTGCAATGCCGGTCTTGAGGATTTTGAGGCTAACAAATGCCCCCAGTATCATGATCTCACAAGTTCATTTGTGAGGAGGTTTGAGTATTCATCTTCGCGTAATTCTCCTTGAGTCATGTTTGATCTGTATGACAAATCTTATACCATGGACTTAGAGGATTTCACTTCTACTTGCAAACTTCCATCATGGGGTAGTGTTAGGGATCCCCCTAAATCTGAATTTAGAAAGTTTCTTGCTAGCATAACTGTGGGGGAATCTAGAGATATAACGCAGGCTACCATAGGGAGCATTCACTTTCCTGCTATACATTATTTTGCTCTCTTCATCGGTGGATGCATAAATGCTAAGGATGAAGCATGTCACATGTGTGTCCCTGATCTTAGCATTCTTAGGAGTGTTGTGTTAGGAGACCAATCTTATCATATGGGAGCCATTGTAGCTCGTAGGTTGCATCATAATAGACATAATGGAGATTTCTTTGGAGGAATTGCAACCCACTTAGCTCATTTTCTTGAGATAGACATTCGTGAGGGTGATATGGAGTTGCCTCCTGCATATTTAAATTATGACTCTATGGCTTCGCCCCAGTTTGTTAAGAGGCCTAAATCACCTCTCTTATATGGTTTAATTTTTGATAAACGACGTGTTTTCCATATTACTCTCACTGCTCCCGCCTTCTTTGATTCACATACAAAAGGAAGATATGTTATTACCAGAGAGGAGGCAGAAGAGTACGAGAGGAGAGCGGAGGCAGCTCGACTCCACGCTGCAGCACAGCAGGCGATAACCGCTGCACAACAGTATGATCCCAACTATTCCTCCTCATCACAGTACGACCCCAACAACTATTATTATGGATATCCGCCAGGCCAGCCGTGGCTATAGACCAACTTAGGCCAAAAGCCTAAGCTTGGGGGAGTACATATTTCTCAACGACATTACATTTATGCTCACACACACTCATTGCTAGATGTCGGTGCTCATACTTTTTCACTATAATATCCATGCTAGTTTATTTTTTTTTCCCGTTCTCTCCTTGTGTGTTTGTTAAACCTTAAGAAAAAAAAATAGTAGTAGTTTATTTTTCTGCTGTAGTAGTAATAATTAAAAAGAAAACCCAAAAATATTTCCCGTTCTTCTTTTGCTTGTTGGGAGCTTTCCCGTGTAAATAGTTTTATTTCTTTTCTTTTCTTTGGGGGTCAGTAGGAGCAGACCATAATTAAATTGTTGAAGTGGCTCTTATATGCATTATTGTTGATTTAACCCAGAGCCCATATTGCCTTGTCTTCTCTTGTTTATTGAATGCTCGCAGATTCCAGCTTAGTCTGATGCACATGCACTCTTATTATTATTCACACCGTTCGGTCGTGCAAGTGAAAGGCAATTATGATGATATATGATGGACTGACTGAGATGAGAAAAGCTGGTATGCACTCCACCTCTTTTGTTTTTGTAAATATGATGAGTCCCTCGTTCTTGATTCAGCTTATTATGAATAAACATGTTTGCAATGACAATTAGAGATCATAGTTGCTTGTGCCATGCTTGATTAGGTATGAGTTATAATGGTGTACCTTGTGTGCTAACATGCTATTGAGATGATTATGATGTGGTATGATGGGGTGGTATCCTCCTTTGAATGATTTAAGTGACTTGACTTGGCACATGTTCACGCATGTAGTTGAAACAAATCAACATAGCCTTCATGATATTTATGTTCATGGTGGATTATATCCTACTCATGCTTGCATCCAATGTTTATTAATTTTAATGCATGTACATGGCTATTGTCACTCTCTAGTTGGTCGCTTCCCAGTCTTTTGCTAGACTTCACCTGTACTAAGCGGGAATACTGCTTGTGCATCCAATCCCTTAAACCCCAAAGTTATTCCAGATGAGTCCACTATACCTTCCTATATGCGGTATCTACCTGCCGTTCCAAGTAAATTTGTATGTGCCAAACTCTAAACCTTCAAATAAACATTCTGTTTTGTATGCTCGAACAGCTCATGTATCAACCAAGGCTATCCTTATCTTCCATGTTAGGCGGGTTATTCTCAAGAGGAGTGGACTCTGCTCCTCACTCACGAGAAAATGGCTGGTCACTGGGATGCCCAGTCCCATGCTTTATGCAAACTAAATCAAAATTAATTGCAAACAAAACTCCCTCTGGGACCTGATGTATGTTGGAGGCACTCGTTGTTTCGAGCAAGCCATGGATTGATGCTTGTTGGTGGAGGGGGAGTATAAACTTTACCACTCTGTTTGGGAACCGCCTATAATGTGTTTAGCATGGAAGATATCACCATCTCTTAGTTGTTACGTGACAATGAAAGTATACCGCTCAAAATACAATTTATCTCTATTGCAAAACCGAGCTCTGGCACCTCTACAAATCCCTGCTTCCCTCTACGAAGGGCCTATCCAGATACTTTTATGTTGAGTCATCACCCTCTTATCAAAAAGCACTAGCAGGAGAGCACAGCCGTCATTTGCATTCATCACTGTTAGTTTATATTGGCTATGACTATGATTGGATCTCTTTTATCATGAATTACAATGTCTAGTTAGTCCTTGATCTTTAAAGGTGCTCTGCATTTATGTTTTGCGGTCTCAGAAAGGGCTAGCGAGATACCATCTTGTTATATCATATTATGATTGTTTTGAGAAAGTGTTGTCATCCGAGATTTATTATTATGACTTGCTAGTTGATTATGCTATTGATATGAGTAATTGTGAGACCTGAGAATTATTGCAAATGTGGTTAGTTATGATCTATGCTGAAAACTTGAATGCTGGCTTAACATAGTTACAACAACAAGAGCAAACAGAGTTTGTAAAAGTTTTTCTTTCTTTCTTTCAGTTTGTCAACTGAATTGCTTGAGGACAAGCAAGGGTTTAAGCTTGGGGGAGTTGATACGTCTCCGTCGTATCTACTTTTCCAAACACTTTTGCCCTTGTTTTGGACTCTAATTTGTATGATTTGAATGGAACTAACCCGGACTGACGTTGTTTTCAGCAGAATTGCCATGGTGTTGTTTTATGTGCAGAAAACAAATATTCTCGGAATGACCTGAAACTCCACGAAACATCTTAGAAAAAACAATAAAAAATCCTCGCCAAAGATGAAGACCAGGGGGCCCACACCCTTCTCACGAGGGTGGGGGGCGCCCCCCTAGGGCGCTCCCCCTACCTCGTGGCCCCCCTGGAAACCCTCCGATGCCAACTCCAACTCTATATATTTGCTTTCGGAGAGAAAAAAAACAAGAGAGAAGAAATCATCACGTTTTACGATACGAAGCCACCACCAAGCCCTAAAACCTCTTGGGAGGGCTGATCTGGAGTCCGTTCGGGGCTCCGGAGAGGGGGATTCGTCGCCATCGTCATCATCAACCATCCTCCATCACCAATTTCATGATGCTCACCGCCATGCATGAGTAATTGCATCATAGGCTTGCTGGACGGTGATGGGTTGGATGAGATTATCATGTAATCGAGTTAGTTTTGTTAGGGTTTGATCCCTAGTATCCATTATGTTCTGAGATTGATGTTGCTATAACTTTGCTATGCTTAATGCTTGTCACTAGGGCCCGAGTGCCATGATTTCAGATCTGAACCTATTATGTTTTCATGAATATATGTGAGTTCTTGATCCTATCTTGCAAGTCTATAGTCACCTACTATGTGTTATGATCCGGCAACCCCGAAGTGACAATAATCGGGACCACTCCCGGTGATGACCATAGTTTGAGGAGTTCATGTATTCACTATGTGCTAATGCTTTGTTCCGGTTCTCTATTAAAAGGAGGCCTTAATATCCCTTAGTTTCCGATAGGACCCCGCTGCCACGGGAGGGTAGGACAAAAGATGTCATGCAAGTTCTTTTCCATAAGCACGTATGACTATATACGGAATACATGCCTACATTACATTGATGAATTGGAGCTAGCTCTGTGTCACCCTATGTTATGACTGTTACATGATGAACCGCATCCGGCATAATTATCCATCACTGATCCGGTGCCTAAGAGTTTTCGATATATTGGTTCTCGCTTATTTAATTTCCCGCTGCTACTGTTACAATCACTACAAAAAATAACAAAAACATTACTTTTGCTGTCTTTACTTTTGTTGCCGCTACCACCACTATCATATTACTTTGCTACTAAACACTTTGTTGCATATACTAAGTTTCCAGGTGTGGTTGAATTGACAACTCAGCTGCTAATACTTGAGAATATTCTTTGGCTCCCCTTGTGTCGAATCAATAAATTTGGGTTGAATACTCTACCATCGAAAGCTGTTGCGATCCCCTATACTTGTGGGTTATCATGGGGTTTCGTGGCTGGAGCGGAGAGGTTATGGTGGCATGGGATTTCGAATGGCGAAAAGGGGGCGATGGGAGGGGGTGAAGCATGACTTAGGAACGCGCTTGTCCAAAATGTAGGGTGTGTTACAAAAGTACCCCCCACCGAACAAAACTCCCTCTGGGACCTGATGTATGTTGGAGGCACTCGTTGTTTCGAGCAAGCCATGGATTGATGCTTGTTGGTGGAGGGGGAGTATAAACTTTACCACTCTGTTTGGGAACCGCCTATAATGTGTTTAGCATGGAGGATATCACCATCTCTTAGTTGTTACGTGACAATGAAAGTATACCGCTCAAAATACAATTTATCTCTATTGCAAAACCGAGCTCTGGCACCTCTACGAATCCCTGCTTCCCTCTACGAAGGGCCTATCCAGATACTTTTATGTTGAGTCATCACCCTCTTATCAAAAAGCACTAGCAGGAGAGCACAACCGTCATTTGCATTCATCACTGTTAGTTTATATTGGCTATGACTATGATTGGATCTCTTTTATCATGAATTACAATGTCTAGTTAGTCCTTGATCTTTAAAGGTGCTCTGCATTTATGTTTTGCGGTCTCAGAAAGGGCTAGCGAGATACCATCTTGTTATATCATATTATGATTGTTTTGAGAAAGTGTTGTCATCCGAGATTTATTATTATGACTTGCTAGTTGATTATGCTATTGATATGAGTAATTGTGAGACCTGAGAATTATTGCAAATGTGGTTAGTTATGATCTATGCTGAAAACTTGAATGCTGGCTTAACATAGTTACAACAACAAGAGCAAACAGAGTTTGTAAAAGTTTTTCTTTCTTTCTTTCAGTTTGTCAACTGAATTGCTTGAGGACAAGCAAGGGTTTAAGCTTGGGGGAGTTGATACGTCTCCGTCGTATCTACTTTTCCAAACACTTTTGCCCTTGTTTTGGACTCTAATTTGTATGATTTGAATGGAACTAACCCGGACTGACGTTGTTTTCAGCAGAATTGCCATGGTGTTGTTTTATGTGCAGAAAACAAATATTCTCGGAATGACCTGAAACTCCACGAAACATCTTAGAAAAAACAATAAAAAATCCTCGCCAAAGATGAAGACCAGGGGGCCCACACCCTTCTCACGAGGGTGGGGGGCGCCCCCCTAGGGCGCTCCCCCTACCTCGTGGCCCCCCTGGAAACCCTCCGATGCCAACTCCAACTCTATATATTTGCTTTCGGAGAGAAAAAAAACAAGAGAGAAGAAATCATCACGTTTTACGATACGAAGCCACCACCAAGCCCTAAAACCTCTTGGGAGGGCTGATCTGGAGTCCGTTCGGGGCTCCGGAGAGGGGGATTCGTCGCCATCGTCATCATCAACCATCCTCCATCACCAATTTCATGATGCTCACCGCCATGCATGAGTAATTGCATCATAGGCTTGCTGGACGGTGATGGGTTGGATGAGATTATCATGTAATCGAGTTAGTTTTGTTAGGGTTTGATCCCTAGTATCCATTATGTTCTGAGATTGATGTTGCTATAACTTTGCTATGCTTAATGCTTGTCACTAGGGCCCGAGTGCCATGATTTCAGATCTGAACCTATTATGTTTTCATGAATATATGTGAGTTCTTGATCCTATCTTGCAAGTCTATAGTCACCTACTATGTGTTATGATCCGGCAACCCCGAAGTGACAATAATCGGGACCACTCCCGGTGATGACCATAGTTTGAGGAGTTCATGTATTCACTATGTGCTAATGCTTTGTTCCGGTTCTCTATTAAAAGGAGGCCTTAATATCCCTTAGTTTCCGATAGGACCCCGCTGCCACGGGAGGGTAGGACAAAAGATGTCATGCAAGTTCTTTTCCATAAGCACGTATGACTATATACGGAATACATGCCTACATTACATTGATGAATTGGAGCTAGCTCTGTGTCACCCTATGTTATGACTGTTACATGATGAACCGCATTCGGCATAATTATCCATCACTGATCCGGTGCCTAAGAGTTTTTGATATATTGGTTCTCGCTTATTTAATTTCCCGCTGCTACTGTTACAATCACTACAAAAAATAACAAAAACATTACTTTTGCTGTCTTTACTTTTGTTGCCGCTACGACCACTATCATATTACTTTGCTACTAAACACTTTGCTGCATATACTAAGTTTCCAGGTGTGGTTGAATTGACAACTCAGCTGCTAATACTTGAGAATATTCTTTGGCTCCCCTTGTGTCGAATCAATAAATTTGGGTTGAATACTCTACCATCAAAAGCTGTTGCGATCCCCTATACTTGTGGGTTATCATGGGGTTTTGTGGCTGGAGCGGAGAGGTTATGGTGGCATGGGATTTCGAATGGCGAAAAGGGGGCGATGGGAGGGGGTGAAGCATGACTTAGGAACGCGCTTGTCCAAAATGTAGGGTGTGTTACAAAAGTACCCCCCACCGATTTGAACTAGCGGCCCTTTCGGCTCAGGCTTAGAAGGGGGATTTCGCGTGTCGGAATTTGGCAGCTGGAGGGAGTTTTCGCGCGCGTTGTAATTTCGGGATAGCAAGGCGCGGGTTGTGAAGCTGCCAGTTTTGGGAGTATGATATCTGAATTTTTGGGATATAACAAGACGCGGGTTGAATTTTAGGGACAAGCCTAACATGTAGTAATATTGTACTTGTACGTACAAAATCAATTCGCACTTCCCTCAACCAAAAAGAAAACAAAAAAAATAAAACTATTCACACCACACAAAGAGAGAGTCTTGCCCCGTTTTACTATAGAAATGCTATTCAAAGCTACTCCCTCCTTCCATCTATATAGGGCCTAATGCGTTTTTCGATGCTAAATTTGACCAAATATTAGAGCAATGATATATGACATGCAACTTACACAAAGCACACCGTTAAATTCGTCTGTGAAAGGTTCTTTCAATGATATAATTTTCACATTGTGCATGTCATGTACTATTAATCTTGTCAATAGTCAAAGGCGGTCTTAAAAATCTCATTACGCCCTATATAGATGGAAGGAGGGAGTATGAATCCATCTTATGTCCGATTAAATTTTTTCGCTTGCTCTATAATGCATGTAACCTACTCATACCAACATTTTAGTGCATTCCAAATGTCTATACTACCGCTGCAATTCGAACTAAATTTGAATTCGTTTCTCTATTTCAATAAGAATCTACAATCATGATTGTTGCCAACTTCAACCATCATAGTTTCCTTGCTATCCGCCAGATATAAATCAGACGGCCTATAATGCAGGATGGCAGGCACACCATCATCAACAACTCCCTTCTTTTATAAGAGTAGAAATAAAATATATTAAATGTAGTATACCATGTTCATAACCACACCATGTGTATCACCGTTATATATATTCACACATCCGTCGGTTTGAAACACTATGATAAATTCTTCAAATATCCGAATTCGCTTTTTATAATGAAGTATATATGATCTCTATTCGTCTTTTACATCCACACAACCCTCTTATCTTTGTAGCTAGCGCTAACTTTCTCTTGTGCATGCACACGCCCGCATCCCTCTCACCCTCCCTCAGCATTCTCTAGCTCCATCGTGCAAATTCGTCTTTTCACTTTAGGTCGTTCACCCACGGTGTGTGTAGGCCCCCCAGCTCCTTCTTTATGGCACACATCGATCGATATGCCTCTCTAGCCAGGTATGCCTAGCACAAACACAAGCTTCCCCTCTTCTCTTGTCACCGTCCATGCCTCACTCCCACCACTCTTTTCATCGTTTTCGTACACACACACTCCTCCCCCTCGATATAGTATGCCTCTCGTACCACCTCCTACATGCATCCCTCTCTCTCTATCCTTATCCCCATGCCTCATTTGCTTCTAACACACATATGCATGTATACCGATCGATCTCCCAACATATACCTAGATCGACTTTAACTACCCCCCATCGATTGACGTACCTCACAAATTATGTCTCTCCTTTCTCTTACAAAGGGCGATTGCTCTTCCTATGTAGTTATGTCTGCTTACCACAACCACATCGTCCCCCCTCATCATTCATGCATGCCTCCTGACCCGTCTCTCACACGCACGTGCGTAGACAACAAGCAGCCATCTCCTCTCTTATTGATATTGTGGGCGTGACCTCCGTTTGTCTAGCAAGCCTATCCCACCATTTGTTAGAAGCAACTCCACTACCACCCCCTCCAATACTCTAGCTCTGTCTCTCTCCCAACCTTATTTATCTCCTGCACATATGCATGGATGCCGATCGATCTCCCTTAATACATGAGGCAGATCGATCTCCTTAATACATGAGGTAGGCCTCTCTCCTCCGCCACACATATACCAGCCATTGTACCTCTATAGTTAATTGGGCCTCCCTCTTCCCCCACCACACACCGATAGTCGAGCGCTGCAGGTAGGTATCCATGCCACATAGACAAAGTGCACATGTCCCATCTCATGTTCCAGTAGGCCAGCCACTCTATATCTTTGACATGGGCACACACAAATTCGATGGCACTCTTTATCGATCGCGCGCACACAGACACACACACACACATCATCCCTCTCTTCGATTCTATGGACACCTCAAGCCGATGTTACCTCCACTCTCTTCTCGTGGATCGCCCCCTCTATATATATGTTATATACAGGACTCTATTTCACACACATTGCATATGTTAAATTTTTTGATTAACCCCCCCCCCCACACACACACACAAAAAAAACTCTCAAGAACCCACACACTATATCTCTATAGGTTTGTATCTCTCTCACACAACCCCACTTAGGTGGTGCACGTATACAAGAAGAGAATAGGTGCACCATGCACGTACTCACGCTTCGTGCCCAGCCACACCCGCGCGGGTACACAGTGGAGCTCATTTCTCCGCAGAAGCTGAATTTGTTTTTGAAACATCAAGTGGCCAGAGTCTCGAAAACTTATTTGCCCATTAGTGACTTGTCAGGGCGGTAGATTTTAGTTTGTACAATAATGCTGCATCCACCTAAAGTAACGAAAGTTCTTACGTAAACTTCCTAGTAATTCCCTCTTTGTAGGTGCAACATTACTCCTAACATTTATAATATCAGTTTGAAACTTGTAATATTGCCGTGTCCTATTCCTGCATTTTCAAAATCCTGCGAATCAAACAGGTCCTGAGTTGGTGATGATGTTGTGCCTCCCATCTTTCACCAATAGCCGTCAGATCTAGATCTGATGCATACAAACCAAGCTTCTCCATTTTTGCAAAAAGAAGTCCGCACTTGTTCCGTATTTACAAACAACTCCTTGTCTCTCACAATCTAGGAGTAGAAGGCTATGGAAAAATCTGGCGCGATGGCCGCTGCCGGAGCCGTCCACCCCCAATCTTGGTGTTCCGTGCAATGCACGAGCATCTACGCATGGGAAATTATGTCGAACAGGGCTAGTTGTAAGCAGGCTAGCTCTACAGCCATGATGATAGTGACTGCAGATGGTGAGGCTGACTATGGTATGCCGAACACGGCGCCTATACTCAGGTGTCATCTCCGGCGCAGGGTCTTGTCACTTCACTGTGAGGAGCAGCACGTAATAATTTGACCAACGGGTAGTACAGTGCTAGTACTCCTACTACTACATTGGTAGTACTACTACTAGTACTAGTAGCACCACCGTCTGGATTTAGGAGTACTACCACGTCCACCGGCACCGAGGAACGTCTCCAGGTAGTATTTCTTGAGGCCGCCAAGGCGAGGGGCCGCTTGGACGACAGCTTCATCTCCTTGTTCAACGAGGTCCTCGTCGGTTTCCTCGACAAGTTCACCGTCGTCAAGAAGCTTGCGGACGACTTTGACGTAAGCCTCCAGCCGACGCGCCCAGGCTATGTGATGCCTGCCACCCTCAACGGCCACTATGGTAACAACCTCTTCGACGCACTGGTGGCCCTGTGACTGCCCGCCGTCGCGCCGGAGAATGTCCACCTCAAGGTCGCGCTCGCCGCGCAGCGCCTGGCGCAGCAAGACACCATCGACATAATCACCCACGTCTACGCGCAAATCGTCCACAAGGACTACTACATGCAAGAGGAGGACGATAGGACGCTGGCCTTCTTGGAGCGCAGGGTAACCTTGGACGGCACTGTTCAGAAGCACGTTGAGCTCGCCGCCAACGCCGCTGCTCCTCACACGTCAGTTGGTGACCCGGCGCACTAGGGCGTGTGGATGTCGTTGAACGTTGATGGATCCGTATGTATTTTTATCTTTCCGTAAAATCCATATAGTAGTGTATGATACTATAGTAATTATCTTACCTTTCGCATCAACTTCATAATTTTCGTATGTACTCCATGCATGAACGGCGCCAGAACCAAACTTCTCATTACTCTAGAAAAAATCGTTATTTTCTATCTATCGGTCGCGCCATGGAGCAGAACCAAATTTTACAAGTTACGAGTTCAAAAGGAAAAGCCTGCCGTGTTCGCGTTGCTCCCCCACACGGTTAGTCCGGCACTCCGCTCAAGCGGGAATGCGTGCGGTGTTGCATTTTCACTTACAAGTGGGACCGCTGTTGAGCAAACCGACTATCGGCAAATCCCCACCCTGCCCACCGCGCGATGCTGAGAAAATAGGAGGGAGAAGAGATGGATGTAGCACGGACTCCAAGAAAATTGGTGTCAGATGGGACTCGTGTGGGTGGTGTGTGCCGTACTGCTAGACGTGAATGCTACTGAGTTATGGCCCATGCCACCCCACTATATCGAGCCTATATCGAGGTACGTAGAACAAATTTCTTGCAGTCCGTCCTCAGCCCTCCTCTATCTCTCTTCTCAGCCAGCCAGCGGACGCGCGGAGCCCATCGTCTGTTTGCTCACATGCGGCCCCACATGTCAGTGAAAACGCAAGAGGACCCACTGAACCTGCACATCTTTCACCTCGACGTGCTGGTGACAAATCCAATTAAGATCTTGGGTGGCCGCTTTTGGAGTTACTCAAGAGTAGTAAGATTCTATTTACAGTTTAACCCAAGATGCACATCTCGTGGCTTCAACTACCACTCTATTTTCTTTCATGACACGACCTGGATGCTGGATGTCCCACATGTCGGCAAAAGGAGGAAGAACCCAACCAAATCTTCGGTTCTGCTCTCAGATGAGATTAGTGCACTTGTTGATACTCCTACTAGAATAGAGGCTAGACATGAGACTAGATGCGAGGAAGCAACGTCTACTTCTTTACACTCGAAGAAGAAAGAAGCACGCAAGATCGAGCCTCCGTAGATCAACAATGAATGCATCGAGAAGGCACTAATCCAACTTACAGCAGTAGTAAAATGTATTCTTGTGGTTCTTGTTTTCTTTGGTCTTGCTTTTCTAGTCAAAATTATCATTGGAGTTCATGCAAAACGGAGGTCCATTTGGGGTCATGCGTTGGAGTTCGCGTTACAAGTGGGACCGCAGTTAAGGAAACCGACTATCGGCAAACCCCCACCTCGCCCGCCACGCGATGGCTGAAGTTAGAGAAATGACGAGGTTGAAGAGATTGCTCTAGCATGGACTCCAAGAAATAATATGGTGTCATATGGATGTCGTGGTGGTGGCGTGTGCCGTACTCCTGGACGTGAATGCTTGTTCTGGCCCATGCCACCCTACTACTCCTGCTACTTACTCCTACTAGTATATAGTATACTAGTATCGAGGATTTGAGGTGCTGGTTACGTACAACGAACACATTAACATATGGCTACAGTAAAAACACCCGCCCGACGCGCGAAGCATGTGAAGCTAGTAATACAAATTTAGAGAAGCGACTCGAAAGCCATTCATAAATTTAGTAAGTTTATCACAGGCATATCATTTTATTACATACAACAGGTCATCAACCCACATCGACAACATGGATACATTATAAATACTAAAGTTTTCACCACACAACAAATAACAAGCCACGAAATGAACTTCAACTCAACCATCCCGTGGCGTTGGAAACACTTGCTTTGAACCACAAGTGATTCTCTGGGACGGGCCATCCATTGTCGATCTGGAGACCAACGCAGGACTGATCATCCAGGCTGAAGCGGCCTACTATATAAGTACCAGGGTAGGGAACCACCCAAATGTCCGAGGTATAGACACAGTTGCTTCTCATAAATGTGTCAACAACAGTTGGATCGCCTTTCACCATCATCAGATAGTTTTGTCCAAGGAAGAGCGAGTTTTCTCCAAGACTAACAATTTTGTGCTAGGGAGAAGGAGTTGGCGCTAGCACACTAGTATCCATCCCGAATACCATGCAACTGGTGTTGGAATAGGTCTGAAGAGTGCGACCATGGGAGACACCTGCTTCCTTAGCAGTAACATCATCAGTGGGCTGTATACACACAAGAAGAGGTGATCCATCGGAATTAGTTGCCAGGCGCCATAGAGTATATCGGCGCTGCTCGTCCTCATGCTCGTGATCATCACCATCGTCATCTCCCCTTTGGTTATAAATTTTTTCAAGTATAGGTGGCGGGATGTTCACAGGACCTTGGAAACACAAGAAGAAGGTTAATTAGTAAAGAGAAACTTGCTAACCCGCATGCATGTGGATGAAACAATTATAATTACAGTGGAAGACAAATGTACCGAAACTACTAGGATGCCATGCAAAAATAGTGCCATGAGTGGTGGCAGCAAACACAAGGCCCTCGTATTGAATTGCATCACAGTACTCATCCGTGTACAGAAACTGATTTTTGAGCAATATCCATCGAGTCGAACCACGAAGGACGATAACAAGCTTGTCGAAGATAGCAACAACTTGATAGTTGTTGTAATTCCAAGAGCGGTTGAGAACTCGACAAATTTCTATCTTCCGTAGAAGACAGTCTCCATGATCGTATTTGAATGTGTGTACATTACTGATGTGCTCAACCTCTGGGCAGTGTGCTGAGATTTTTGGAAGTGGAACCCGGTGACGAGTGTACACATACACAAGTTCCCACTCGCAGTTGGACCCAATGTAAACAACCCAATCCGCATTTGCGCCCGCCCAAGCCTTGCCCTCAAGCGATGGCATCTTAACATCATACGTATCATTATCAAGTGGCATCAACTGGCACAGGGCGAGGCCTCCGTCGTGCCGGCGCCAGTCATCAGGGTCACGGCGAAGAAGATAGGGGAGATCAAACCGCTCCTTGGCTCTTGGGTTCTTTGTAATGATGTTATTAGTTGAGTCGAGAATGGGCTTGAACGAACCTGACATGCTAGCCGAGGTGATGACGTCGCACCGATCAATGAGTTCCTCCACCATGTCATCTTTCAGATCGGGGCAAGAATAACGGGGTCGTTTCCGGCCTCTCCCTCCATGGAGAAGACGATCGAACAATGGCAGAAGAAAGGGTGAAGGGCTAAAGGAAAATGGAGGAGGGAGACGAAGAGCGTGCGACAGCAGTTCCAAATCGAGAGGGAAAGGCGAAGAGTCAATGGACGGTTGCGAGTTTTCCACGGTTCACAAAGAGGCGCCTCGGCCTACACATCCGTTCAGAAATACTCCTACTACTCGTCATAGTCTCACTAATATGTTGGAACGGGACCACATGTCAACGAAACATGGTGTGTAATTTCTCGTGCAAAATGCGATCTGGCCGCGTTGGCCCGAGGTGCCGCATTAGTTATCGACCTTTATTTTTTTAATGGCGTGCCGATCAGTTTTGAAGCACGACTAACTGGTACTGTACATGGAGAGGATGACAGCAGGGACCCGCCAAGGTCATGGCAGTACGCAAGCAAGTGCCTCCTTATTTCAAGCCAATAAAAAATGGCTCCTCCTAGTGGATTTCTGACATCTGGGTCCCATGCCATTGTCAACATAGTCAATAAATGAGAGAATTGCACAACAAGCGGCCGACACCAGGGACCCAGCAGCTCGCCCAGTTATTTTTGTTTTGGGTTAATTTGATAAATGCCACTCCAAATCTGGTGTATCCGAGAAATGCCACTGCAATTTCCAAACTTTGAAAAATGCCATTTCATGCCATTTCTAGTGGCATTTTTCGAAGTCTGGAGTGGCGTTTTTCAAAGTTTGCAAACTGCAGTGGCGTTTTTCAAAGTTTGCAAAAATTGCAGTGGCATTTTTCAAAGTTTGGAAATTGCAGTGGCATTTTTATGAATCACCATAATTGGAGTGGCATTTGTCTAATTTGTTTTTGAGACGGAAGCAGGGTGTCAACTAGGCTGTGCGGGACACTCTGGCCTATCTAGACAGCCTTTTCTTTTATGTTTACCACAGACCAGCCCAGTAATTTTTTTCTTTCTTAAAATGGCTAGCCCAGTTCTTTTGCGATTTGTCAAGTAAGTCACTTTATCAGGCCTGCTGGGCTGCAAATCTTTCAAGACGAGGAGAGCTTCATTCGGCTGGCCGAGAAAATAGCCTATCAGTAATGAGAAATTGGTTGTACATTTTTAAAACACATCAAACCGGCAATTATTTTCAAATATGTTTTTTTCATTTTGAGATTTTAAATTGCATTGATTTTTATGCATGGACAATTTATTGGATTTTATATTGATAAACATTTATTTTTAAAATCAGTCTGAATGTGACTCAAAATTTCAGGACTAAAAACAGTTCAGACCGCACCGACATATGCAAAATTTCATATATTTTTTTAACCGTGGCCACAATATGGGCTGTAATGCTAACATAAAGAATATGGGCTCCAAAAAACCCGTAAGAATTAGCAAATGGGCTGTAAATTATTTGAAATAATGGCAGATGGGTTGTATGCTGTTTTCCACAGATTTGAGGATTTCCACAGATGGCCTGTATACTGTTGGATGTCCATCCAACGGCCGTCGTGCTTCTTCAATCTCTGCTCTTCCTGCTTCAGCCGCTCAAACAAGCGCCGGCGGGACTGCCTGCTCCCTCCTCCCCGCGGCCGGCTGTTCTGCCGCGCAGGCCTCACCGCCCCACCATACTCCCATTGCTGGCCTAGCCATCCCTCTAGTCACCCACACCTGCTGTTATTCTCCAGCGACGGCAGACGAACCAGTAAACCCTCGTACAGTCGTACTCCCCTCCGCGTGGGAAACAAAAACAACGGCCGAGTCTTCCCTGCCTCCGTGTCATTCCCTTCCTAGGCCATGTCGTTGTCCACCGCCCTGGTGCTCTCGGCGTGGCGTGGTCAGCGTGGTCAATGACCGACATGCATCTGAAGTGAACTGTACGTGGAGAGGCTGACAGCTGGGTCCACGGCCGCACGCAAGGAAATGCCTCCTTATTACACGCAAAATAATGATTTCCTCCACCTGACATCTGGGACCCACCGAAACGGCCTCTATATTTCGCGAAAAAACATTACCGTCGCTGACAGCTCGGACCCACCAGCTATATCTTTGCACGCAAGGAAGTGTCTCCTTATTACGCACAAAAAAAATGAATACTCCCCCTGCTAGATGGGACCCAGTATAGTGGGCCTACTAAGTTGACGGGGAAGAAGGGCTTTGTCAACTTAGTCAATATGCACGATTCTAGCTCGACTGACCGTACGATGTCCATCCAATGGCCGTAGTGCTTCTTCAACCTCTGGTCTTCTTTCTCTAGCCGCCCAAAGCAGTGCCGGTCGTGCCGCCTGCTCCTGCCTCCCGTGGCCGGCTGTGCTGCCGCGGAGGCCTCACCGCCCCCATACTACTCCCACCACTGGCCAGGCCCTCCCTCCACTCCACTCACCCACACCCCCTGTTATTCTACGGCCACGGCAGCGCAGCCGAACCAGTGAACCCTCGTACTCCTCTCCGCGTGGGCATCCACTGCCGCGTCTTGCCCGGCTCCGCGTCGTCCCCTTCCTAGGCCTCGCCATCGTCCACCGCCGTGGTGCTGTCGGCGTGGCGTGGTCAATGTGGTAAGCGACCGAATTCCATCAGAAGAATAATGTATGTGGAGAGGCTGACAGCTGGTTCCACGGTAGCCGCAAGGAAGTGCCTCCTTATTATGCGGAAAATAATTATTCCTCCACCTCACAGCAGGGACCTACCGGAAGCCCACCAGTATATCGCAAAAAAACGTTTGCCCCTGACTTCTAGGACCCACCCGACGGGCCGCCGTATTTCGTGAAAAAAATGTTCCCCCTGCTGTCAGCTCGGACCCACCGGAAGTGCCTCCTTATTACGCACAAAAAAATGAATACCCCCTGCTAGCTGGGACCCACCTTAGTGGCAGCTGACTTGTGGGCCTACTAAGTTGACGGGGACGGAGGGCTTTGTCAACTTAGTCAATATGCACGATTCTAGCTCCAGTGACCATACGATGTCCATCCAACGGCCGTAGTGCTTCTTCAACCTCTGGTCTTCTTGCTCCAGCCGCCCAAAATAGCACCGGTCGTGCCTCGTGCTCCTGCCTCCCGTGGCCGGCTGCGATGCGGCGGAGGCCTCACTGCCCCCTACTACTCCCACCGCTGGCCAGGCCATCCCTCTACTCACCCACACCCCCTGTTATTTTGCGGTGACGGCAGCCTCACGCCGCAGCGAACCAGTGAACTCTCGTACTCCTCTACGCGTGGGCATCCACTGCCGCGTCTTCCCCAGCTCTGCGTCGTCCCCTTCCTAGGCCTCGCCGTCGTCCACCGCCATAGTGCTCTCGGTGCGGCGTGGTCAACATGGTCAAGGAACGGCTTCCATCGGACGTGGACTGTACGTGGAGAGGCTGACAGCTGGGTCCATGACCACAGAAAGGAAGTGCCTCCTTATTACGTGCAAAATAATTATTCCTCCACCTGACAGCGGGGACCCACCGGACGGGCCACCAGTATTTTACGAAAAAAAATCATTTCCCCCTAATAGCTGGGACCCACTGGACGGGCCACCGTATTTCGCAAAAAAATGTCCCCCCCCCCCTCGTTGTCAGCTTGGACCCACCGGAAGTGCCTCCTTATTACGCACAAAAAATGAATACTCCCCCGGCTAGCTGGGACCCACCTTGCTGGGAGGCTGACTTGTGGGCCTACTAAGTTGACGGGGACGAAGGGCTTTGTCAACTTAGTCAATATGAACGATTCTAGCTCCAGTGACCGTAAGATGTCCATCCAACAGCCGTAGTGCTTCTTCAACCTTTGGTCTTCTTGCTCCAGCCGCCCAAAGCAGCGCCGGTCGTGCCGCATGCTCCTGCCTCCCGTGGCCGGTTGTGTTGCCGCAGAGGCCTCACCGCCCCTACTATTCCCACCGCTGGCCAAGCCCTGCGACGACGGCAACCTCATACCGCAGCCGAACCAGTGAACCCTCGTAGTCCTCTCCGCACGGGCTTCCACTGTCGCGTCGTCCCCTTCCTAGGTCTCGCCGTTGTCCACCGCTGTGGTGCTCTCCGCATGGCGTGGTCAACGTGGTCAAGGAACGACTTCCATCGGAAGAGTACTGTACGTGGAGAGGCTGAAAGCTGGGTCCACGGCCACAACCCAATTTTTTGTGATTTGCCAAGTAAGTCGCTTTGTCAGGCCTATTTTGCTGCGAATCTTTCAAGATGAGGAGAGCTTTCATTCGGCTGGCCGAGAAAATGGCCCATCAGTAATGAGAAATGGGTTGTACATTTTCAAAACACATCAAACCGGCCATTAGTTTCAAATACTTTTTTTCATTTCAAGATTTTAAATTACATTAATTTTTATGCGTGGAGAATTTGTTGGATTTTATATTGATATATATTTATTTTTAAAATCAGTTTGAATGTGAGTCGAAATTTCGGGATTAAAAACAGTTCGGACCGCACCGAAATATGCAAGATTTTGTATAATTTTTTAACCGTTGCCACAATATGGGCTATAATGCTAACAAAAAGAATATGGGCTCCAAAAAAACCTTAAGAATTAGCAAATGGGTTGTAAATTATTAGAAATAATGGCAGATGGGTTGTATGATGTTTTCCACAGATTTGAGGCTTTCCTAAAAAAAGGTTGACGCACAAGCACTGACTGTTGGATGTCCATCCAACGGCCGTCGTGCTTCTTCAATCTCTGCTCTTCCTGCTCCAGCCGCTCAAACAAGCGCCGGTGGACTGCCTGCTCCCTCCTCCTCACGGTCGGCTGTGCTGCCGTGTAGGCCTCACCGCCCGACCGTACTCCCATCGCTGGCCTAGCCATCCCTCTACTCACCCACACCTACTGTTATTCTCTGGCGACGGCAAACAAACCAGTAAACCCTCGTACAGTCGTACTCCCCTCTACGTGGGATACAACTGCCGAGTCTTCCCTGCCTCTGTGCCGTCCCCTTCCTAGGCCTCACCGTCGTCCATCGCCCTGGTGCTCTCGGCGCGGCGTGGTCAACATGGTCAAGGAACGACTTCCATCATACGTGGACTGTACGTGGAGAGGCTGACAGCTGGGTCCACGGCCGCGGCAAGGAAGTGCCTCCTTATTACGCAGAAAATAATGATTCCTCCACCTGACAGCTGGGACCCACCGGACGGGCCACTGTATTTCACGAAAAAAACATTTCCCCCTGACTGCTGGGACCCACCAGCTACATCTTCGCACACAAGGAAGTGCGTCCGGGCAAAAAAAAACGATTCGCCCCCTGACTGTTGGGACCCACCAGCTACATCTTTGCAGGCAAGGAAGTGCCTGACAGTCGGGACCCACCTGGTCGAAGCGTACGTAGTGTTATCATTCTGGTCGCGAACGTGTACTTACATACTGGTTGATGTAGAGGCGTGCACGTGTCGTAGTAAAGGCGCGCATGTGTCGTAGTAGAGGCGCGCACGTGTCGTAGTAGAGGCACGCACGTAGCATGTACACGTACGTACAGCGGCCAGGGTGCAATAAAGAAAATACGGCCATGTATGTGTACATATGGGCGAGGTCTCGAAGGCCTACTCGCGCATACGTACGGCGAGGGCTCGTGTACATGGCTGGGTCGGAACGGAGAAACAGCGTCGTCGTCGTGTTCATGGGGAGGCAACGGAATGCGTCATGTTCATGGGGAGGCAACAGAATGCGTCATGTTCATCGGGAGGCAACGGAACGCGTGGGAGCCAATCGGCTGGGTCGGAACGGAATGCGTGGTCGTGTTCATCGGGAGGGCTTGGAGGGAACAGGCGATGGAAATGAGACCTGCCGTACCGCACAACGGAGGAAACGGACCTCCTACGTTCGGAACGGGGTCCTGTTGATCGGGAGGGGTCTGGCGTACCGCAAAATGGAGGAAACAGACCTACTACGGTCGAAACGGGGGTCCTGTTCATTGGGAGGGGTGTGGCGTACCGCAAAACAGAGGAAACGGACTTGTGTTGGAGCGCTACGGTCGAAACAGGGGTCCTGTTCATCGGGAGGGGTGTGGCGTATCGCAAAATGGGACTCCACGGGATACTGTTCATCTCCACCGTCGACCCCCTCCAGCCTCCATGAGCTACTGTTCATCCACCGTCGACCTCCTCCAGCCTCCACCTGCGACTGTTCATCCACAGGCTCCTGTTCATCCAACCTCCACCGCGCGCTATTCCACCGGCTACTGTTCAACCAGCCCTCTCCATGGGCTCCTGTTCAACCACCCCTCCACGGGCTACTGTTCATCATGCCCTCCACCGTCTACTGTTCATCCAGCCCTCCACGGGGTGGTCCTATTCATACAGCCCTCCACGGGGTCCTGTTCTTCCAGCCCCAAACGGCTCGATCGATCGGGGTCATATTCATCCAAAGGTAACACCAAGGGGTCCTGTTCATCCACCCCCACCGAGAACTGTT
>NC_041380.1:142849800-142860711 GCF_002162155.2 Triticum dicoccoides | reverse complement strand
GTTCATCCAGAGGCAGCATCGATCGACTTCAATTAGCAGGAGTAGCGAAGGAATCGCTCGATCGGGTTCAGTTAACAGCCATCGATTGATCGCTCGGGTTCAGTAACGCGTAGCCTGCAGTGCAATCGCTCGGGTTCAGTTAGAGCCCAACGCCTCGCTCGGGTTCAGTTAGAGCCAACGCCTCGCACACACGCGCGTACGTGTACGAGAGAAGCACGCATCGCTCGGCCCCTGACCTCCCACCGTAACCGGGAACTCCCCGAAATTTTCCTCGCCCTCGCATCTACCACGGTTTTTTCCGTCATGGATGGCCCAAAGAATGTCATGCAGCTGCGTCTCCGGCCCACCCGGGACGAAAAGCCTATTTTCTGTCATGATTTTTTCTCATAGAAGTAGGAGCCCACCACATCTATGATAATACCGGGTTTTGTCACAATTATCGTCATAGAAGTGTCATATGTATGACAGGAAAAAAATTCGTTTGGCCCAAAATGTCACAGATGTGTCTTTTTTTTTGTAGTGAATATGGATACCGAAGCAGTTGATAAAGGTTCAGATTGGAGTTTCTGTTTAAAAAAATGCAGTGATGAAAGAAAGAAGGACTATGGCCATCACTATACAGATTGAATATTGAGGTTTGAATCAAAAAATCATCGCACGGTGACGAACGCCAATGAATACCGATGAACGCTCAAAACCTAAAGACGGATCTATCGAGGAAGAAAAGGAAGCTTACTGAGGCTGAGAGAATAGCGGAGAGGTGTCGCGATGCTCTGGTATGTTCAGGGTGATGCAGCGACCAAGGGCGAAGTAGAGGCGAAGTCCGATAGCGGCGGCAGAGTTTGAAGCACTAGGGCTACATGAAGAAGATGACGAGACGAAGAGGCACGAAGGGGAAAAAGGAAAATGACCCCCGGCCCTATTTATAAGGTGAATGGATAAGTGCCAGGCACAGAAATCGAGGAGGTAAAAAAACGGATCTGAACATATGCAGACGCCACGATTTTTGGAGGTTCATTAAAGGGGATACATTAAAAGATTTGGGTTCTGTGTAAAGTTAATGGCGGATGATGTCACGACGGATTATCATGGTCTTACAAGATGACGTCACGGCGGTATACAAGGTTTTTGTGAAGATATTAAAGAAGGATTTTTAAGTGCTGAAGATTGACATGAACAGGTTCAAATCAATTTGGGGCCTAATGTTGGGGATATAACTATTGAGTATAAACTGCCCAGGAGGGGCCGGGTTATACTCATAGTGAATTCATTCCTGTCATAGACCACGAGGACAAGGAGTACGACACTTTACAAAGGATAGTTAACAAGAGGGTCCAAGGCCCAAAGGTGGATTATGACCCATAGATATAAGACGCCATAAGATGTACAACTTGTGTTGTAAGATAAGAAAAGGTAGAAACCGAGTCGGACATGTTTATGGGCCGGCCGGGACTCTGTAAACCGCCGGGCATTAACCTGTGTATATAAAGGGATGACCCGGCGACGGTTTAGAGATAGAAAACAAGAGATCGAGAGCCAGGTCAAGCATATTCGCTCCCCGTTCATCGAAACCCTAGCAATACCAAATATAAACTGGACTAGGATTTTACCTTCATCGTAAGGGGCCAAACCAGTATAAACTCCCGTGTCCTTTGTCCTGTTTGACCCCTTTAAGCTAACCTCAACGCGATCGCCTCACGACTAAGTCCACACACTATGACATCTGCCGTGACGTTTCCACGACACCACTAGAGGGATGACAACATACACCTCATCAAAATATCAAACGAATACCAAATTGATATGACTACTTATAGCAAGACTTCTCCCATGTCCTCAGGAATAAACATAACTACTCACAAAGCATATTCATGTTCATAATCAGAGGGGTATTAATATTCATAAAGAATCTGAACATATGATCTTCGACCAAGTAAACCAACTAGCATCAACTACAAGGAGTAATTGACACTACTAGCAACCCACAAGTACCAATCTGAGGTTTAGATACAAAGATTGGATACAAGAGATGAACTAGGGTTTCAGATGAAATGGTGCTGGTGAAGATTTTGATGGAGATTGACCCCCTCTCGATGAGAGGACCGTTGGTGATGACGATGGTGATGATTTCCCCCTCTCGGAGGGAAGTTTCCCCGGTAGAACAGCTCCGCCGGAGCCCTAGATTGGTTCCGCCAAGGTTCCGCCTGATGGCAGCGGAGTTTCATCCCGTGATCTAGCTAATAATTTTTTCCTCGATGAAAGATTCCATGTAGCCAAATATGGGCATCAGAGGGCCACCAGGGGGCCCATGACATAGGGGGCGCGCCTAGGCGGTAGGGCGCGCCACCCACCCTCGTGGACGATGGGTGGCCCCCTCTGGTACTTCTTTCGCCCAATATTTTTTATATATTCTGAAAATAATTCCCGTGGAGTTTCAGGACTTTTGGAGATGTGCATAATAGGTCTCTAATATTTGCTCCTTTTCTAGCCCAGAATTCCAGCTGCCGGTGTTCCCCCTCTTCATGTAAACCTTATAAAATAAGAGAGAAAAGGCATAAGTATTGTGACATAACGTGTAATAACGGCCCATAATGCAATAAATGTCGATATAAAAGCATGATGCAAAATGGATGTATCAACTCCCCCAAACTTAGACCTCACTTGTCCTCAAGGGAAAGCCAAAATGAAAAAATAGGTCCACATGTTTAGAGATAGAGGTGTCGATAAAATAAAATACGGACATGAGGGCATCATGATCGTTCTTAGAACAACAACATATATATGTATATATATAAACACTATTCTGATCACGGGATGAGAATAATATTCTGATCACAACCTGACCTGCCCCGCTAGTAGTATGTTGAACTTCCCTGTGAACTAGGTTGAACTTCCGCCAACATTGCCCAAATGGGGCTTGCGATATACCGTTGGAAAGCTATGGACACCAGTATCATGACCCAACTAAATTTTTTGGCAAAATGCAAGTGGTTTAAGAGCAGTTTTGAAAACCATTTTTTCTTCGCACAAAAAATGTGAATCGTATTTTCGATTGCATTTCTAAACCGTTTATCGGAACGAGGCATACAATATAGCATTGGAAAGCTGCTGTAAAACCGCTCCTTCCACATGTTGAAAGTTTCTCTAATTCCCTATGGTTAAAGAGTAATTTGAAAAAAATGTAAAATTTCGTAAACCGAACAGCTGAGTTCATTTTTTTGATGTCATTTCTAAACGGCTAATCCAATGGAGTCATATGATACGGCGTTGGAAAGCTTATGAAAATGCGCTACTTTTTCATCTTGAAAGTTTTTTCTAATTTTGAATGATTTAAGAATAATTTAGAAAATGTTCTAAGTCCTACTGAGTCCATATCTTCGAGCTAATTTTTTAACCGTATGTCTGAATGCAGCAAATGATATGGCGTCGGAAAGCTTGAACAAATGCGAAACTTTTTTGTATGTATTGTTTCTCCCAATTCTTTACGGTTTTAAGTCAGTTTTGAAAATGGCAAAAAAATGTATTTTTGCTATAATTTGTACAAACTTTATTGGAATGGGGCAAATAATATATCGCTGAAAAGCTACGGAAAATGCGGAACTTTTTCATGTTGATGGTTTTCTCTGATTCCTTGCCATTTTCAAGTAATTTCTAAAACGGCGGGATCATGCGTTCTGCCTTTATCGCGAAACAGATTCTTCGAAAATGCACCGCGTGAAGAACCTGAGCTTCTCGGCGCATGTACCTGAACTTCACTCTGTTTTTTCACGTTTTTTTTTGTTCGTAGCTCTTCATCCACTGCTCATAACTCTCCGTCCACTCACCGGAATTGAGCAGGTGATATACGGATGGAAAGCTGCTGTAAGCACGCAAGTTTCCCGTGTTGATCATCTTTTCATACTCGCGACGATTTTAAAAGTTTTTCATCTAAAATTCATTCAGCATAGTAGTTGAACTTCCTGCTGTTTTCACGTTGAACTTCTGTGACGTATTTTTGTTTGTAATTTTCTCATCCATTCGTTAGTGTTACACAAATAATATTCCTTTTGTACAAATGTCTCTCACAATATTATTTTTTTACTTTCTCCGACCAAGGACTTGAACTTACACAAATGATATTCCTATCGTTTTGAGGTAAATTAAAAAATGGCGAGATCATGATTTATGCGTTCATCGTGAATGAAAATGCACTGTGTGAAGTAGTTGAACTTCACGGGCATGTCTGTTTGAACCTCACTTTGTTTTTGACGTGCTGTTTTTTGCACTGTGTGAAGTAGTTGAACTTTTGGGGCATGTCTGTTTGAACTTCACTCTGTTTTACTTTATTGTATTTTTCTTGTACGAAACACACACCATGTAGTACATGAACTTCTGGTTATTATCACTTTGAACTTCTCTCTTGTTTGAGAGAATTATTTTAAAACCCCAAAAAACAACATTTTTAACGTATTTTGGACATCTAAATACACGGTGAACCTCTCACAAGATTTTTTTGAACTTTTCCTCACCGAGCGCTTGAACTTCTAGCAACCATTTTTTCATTTATGAGTTGTTTTTAAAAGTACAAAAAATGGCGTTGTGTTTTTTTATTTTTTGAGCAGGTAAATCCTAGGTTTTAATAAACTCCGAACTTCTCTATTATTTCAATATGAACTTCACCTTTTTATATTTTTCGAGTAAAGAATTGTATTCGATTTTTATACAGAAAAAATCGAACATGGAAATACAAGGTGAACCTCTCTCGCAAGAATTTTTTAAATTTCTTGAGACGAGCACTTGAACTTATAGCAACAAAACTTTTTAGCCTTTGATTTTTCATTATTATTTTTAATACAAAATGCATACCGTTTAGTACGTGAACTTCTGGCGGTTATTAATCCGAACTTCTCTTGTTACGTGAAAATATCTGACTTTTTTATAGACATTGAACCACTCTACTTTTTTATTTGAACTTCATTGTGCCTTTTAGAAATGTGAAAATTGGAGGGTTTTTTAGAAACATCCAACTTCTTCGTTATTTCGAATTGAACTTATTGGTTTATTTTTTAGTAACTAGAAAAATCCGATTTTTCAAATCAATATCAAACTACTCGGCTTTTCCCAATTGAACTTCTTGGTTTATTCATTAGTAACTCGAAAACCTGAGTTTTTTATATACATTCAACTACTCCATTTTTTGAAATTGAACTTCTTAGTTTTAATCTTTAACATTTGGGACAATCTGAGTTTATATGAACATTAAACAACTTCATATTTTTTTAGTTTGGACTTCTTGGTGTTATTCATTAGTAACGGGAAAAGTTCTAGTTATGTAATAAATATCGAACTAATGAATTATTTAAAGTTGAACTTCTAGGTCTTATTTTTAAAAGAAGGAAAATATCTTTTTATAAACTTTTTGAACTACTCATTTTTTTCAATTTGACCTTCTTGATATTGTAATAAATATCGAGCTTCTCCCTTATTTAAATTTGAACCTTTTTTTAAATGGGAAGATACCATTTTGTGTATAATTTTTGAATCGATCTGCTTTTTATTTGAACTTCTTGGTTTATTTTTATTAAATGTGAAAATCCCAGTTTTATAATTAACAAAGAACTTCTCCGCTATTTTAATTTGAACTTCCATTTTTTGAAAAAAAGTGTTCAATTTTTTCTTTTTCTCTTTTTTTACTGTTCACTTTAGTTACATGATGTGTTACAATGGAACATTTTTTAAACCCTGTATTCACAAGGTTCACTTGTCACGTGATATTTTTCATGAGTTCAACTCTCTTTTCTTAGACACCGAAGGTGTTTTGGATTTTTTGAAAGCGATTTTTTTGAACTATGAGTGACAGAAACTTTGAACTTATCCCCCGCGGAACATTTTTAGTACACCCCACACACATGGCACGCACAACAGAAATATATCCTTTTTGAAATTTATGAATACCTGCAACTGGCGCACACATTGAACCTTCACAAGGATAAGGCTGAACTTCATTTCTACAACGAACACCGGAACAAGAGCACACAAAGACAACCCTAGGCACATAGTGCTTGAGAATTTCCATCCCTGGGCACATGGTGCTTGAGAAGGACAATGTAGAGGCGAGGAGAAATTTTCCAACACGTGTCTCTCTACCCCAAAGTTGTTTTTTTTTGCAAACTATGTGTTCTTTTTACCACTTGTTACGTACTAGTTTTATCTCAAAAAGTAGCTGGTTAATTATGCACATCCTTGCGAATTTTCATACATCCCGATTAGATCAACAACAAAATTACACCCAAAAGATCACTTGTTCACTATGAAAAAAAGCTCCTTTTGTTCATACCGAAGTCTTCACATGTATTAAAGAAAAAACAACTCGAAAAAGCTCCATTTTCTCATGGCACTAGCACAACAATAACTCTTACAGACATACACAAATTGTTTGTACGCAAACTTTTTGTACCCTGTTGAACACAATTTAAGTGAAGCAATGAATACACATAAAAGTTGAGACAAAATGCACCATACAAGTGCAGAATCAACATATAAGAAGAAACTTCTCCCCCTTTGTTCACACAAGCGGAATTGCACAGCCTGACGCAGCGAAGTTGAACAGCCTGGGCGTTGCTTACCTCTTCTTCTTTTCATGGTGAGTGATTGTTGAACTCCTTGGGTAGTTGTACATGAACTTCACACAAACCAATATGTTCATAACATGAAAAACATCACACAGGTACCAATCCTTTTGGGCAATGGATCGATCGCCGTATCAGCAAGCATGTGACTGTCAGCACCGATCCTGAAGCACCTGCCATTATAATAAGCCGCCCCCCATCTTCATCTGTAAAGAAACCACTCTGTTATATTTAGGGGCCAAAGCCAAACTGTTAGGTGACAATGTTCGCTGCCTGTAACTAATCAAACCCAGCCGACAGCCACAACACTTTCTTTTATATAATCATCGCATGCAAAGGCAAAAGACGCCTTGTGAAGCATAGTTCAGCAGCGCCAGTTTCGACCCCCCTTTTCACACGGTGATCTGCGTGCGAATCAAACTGGGGCAGCCACAGTAAAATACAAGTTCTTTGGCTACTACTATAGAGGAGCGTCTGGCATTTGAGACCGGTGGCAAGCAGTAAGTTGCACCGAGAGGAGGCTGACTGCCGGTAGTACGTGCGGTGTGGACGCTGGACAGGACAAGCACGCACGGCCTTGCCAGCTGCGGCTAGCAAGTAAACACGAAAGAAGAAACAACATGGACGCATGATGTCACCAGTCCCATCACGTCGCCACCAGGAAAAGCTCCATGGTTGAACCTTCTCCAGGAAGGTCAAGGTGGCCCTCATGAGAAGGTCAGTGTGGCCGACCCAGACGGCACGGGGGCAGGGGAGGGGGATCCCGGCTAGCTGGGTGATGCGGCGGCCCACATCAGCTCCGGCAAGGAACAAGGGCATGCATGGAGAAGAGGCGTTGGGGCAGGAGAGCTCCACCATGGCGCAAGTTTGGGAGGTTCCTCTCCAGGGCGGTGGCGAGAGGAAGAACGCGGTGGTTGCTGTGGCGAGCTCCGCCGGTGGGATTCGGTAAGAGGCCGCGGCGCGCGGGGTTTCCAGCGGGCGGCGGCGCGCGAGGTTGGCCAGTGGTGTGGTGGCGTCGAAGAGGATCTCGGAAGAGGGGGTGTTGTCGGGTGGTGGCGGCGCCGCCGCTGGTTGGGTGCAGGGTGGCGGGCGCGTTGCCAGTTTGGGGCAGGTGGTGCGGGAGGGAGGTGGGGGATCTGGATCGGGGGCAGGAAGTGTGGGAGGGAGGTAGGGGATCTAGATCGTGGGAGGTGGGGTGGGTTTCCTTCTTTTTGTTTTTGTTTGTCGCTGCCCGGTTCGACAGTTCGGGAACACCTCCTCGTGCCCTATATAGGCTGACCGTGATCCAAATAGTTATTCTAATCCTGGGATTAGAATAGTGCCACCCTATATATATATATTCTCATATGATCTCTTATGCTAAAGTAACAATTCAATCACATACTCAAGTATGAATCAGAAACTTTATTGAAAACCAACAAACTATAATCTCAGTCATTGAAGCAATTGCAATTTATCATAACATAGGAAAGAGTCAATATAAGAGCTTCTCAGCAAGTCCACATATTCAACCATCATTTAGTCTTTCACAATTGCTAACACTCACGCGATATTTATGGCTATGAAGTTTTAATCGGACATAGAGGAAGATAGGGCTTATATTTTGCCTCCCAACTTTTTACCTCAAGGGTAATGTCAACAATAATAGTTCATGAAAACCCACATGCAATGAGACATATATATCATGATCTTTCCAACACATTGTGCTTGCAAAAGGATAAAATGTAAAAAGGAAAGGTGAAGATCACCGTGACGCTTGCATGAAGTATAAGACAAGAATAAAAGATAAGCCCTTCGCAGAGGGAAGCAGAGGTTGTCATGTGCTTTTATGGTTGGATGCACAAAATCTTAATGCGAAAGAACGTCACTTTATATTGCCACGTGTGATATGGACCTTTATTATGCAGTCCGTCGCTTTTATTTCTTCCACATCACAAGATCGTATAAAGCTTATTTTCTGCATACTAATAAACCATCCATATTTAGAGAGCAATTTTTATTGCTTGCAACAATGACAACTTACTTGAAGGATCTTACTCAATCCATAGGTAGATATGGTGGACTCTCATGGCAAAACTAGGTTTAAGGATATTTGGAAGCACAAGTAGTATCTCTACTTGGTGCAAAGAATTTGACTAGAATGAGAGGGAAAGGCATGCTCAACATGTTGAATGATCCATGACAATATAATTTATCTTAGATGTAAGAAAACACAACCCATTATGTTGTCTTCCTTGTCCAACGTCAACTCTTTAGCATGTCATACTTTAATGAGTGCTCATGATCATAAAAGATGTCCAAGATAGTATATTTATATGTTAAAACCTCTCTTTCTTTATTACTTCCTATTAATTGCAACAATGACCAAAACTATGTGTGTCCACTCTCAACAACTTTTATTCATCATACTCTTTATATGTGAAGTCATTACTCTCCATAAGATCCATATGATCTCTTTATTTCTTTTTATTTTATTTTATTACCTCAAGATCATAGCAAAATAATCAAGCCCTTGACTCAACACTAATCTTTATTACATATAGCTCACGGACTCGATTACATAAAAGGATCATAAAGCAAAACTCAAAACTAGATCATACTAAAACTTTATTCTACTAGATCAAGATATTACCAAAAGGATCAAACTAAGAAAAAACGGCAAAGATAAAAGTGATGGTGATACGATACCGGGGCACTCCCCCAAGCACTACAAAAAAAGACACATCCGTGACATTTTGGGCCGAATGAAAAAAAATTATGTCATACATATGACACTTCTATGACGATAATTGTGACAAAACCCAGTATCATCATAGATGTGGTGGGCTCCTACTTCTATGACAAAAAATCATGACAGAAAATGGGATTTTCATCTTAGGCGGGCCGGAGACGCAGCTGCATGACATTCTTTGGGCCGTCCATGATGGAAAAAGCCATGGTAGAAGCGAGGGGGAGGAAAATTTCGGGGAGTTCCCGGTTACAGTGGGAGGTCGGGGGCCGAGCGATGCGCATTTCTCTCGTACACGTACGCGCGTGTGTGTGAGGCGTTGGCTCTAACTGAACCCGAGCAAGGCGTTGGGCTCTAACTGAACCCGAGCGATTGCACTGTAGGCTACGCGTTACTGAACCCGAGCGATCGATCGATGGCTGTTAACTGAACCCGGTCGAGCGATTCCTTGGCTACTGCTGCTAACTAAAGCCGATCGATGGGATGAACAGTGAGCGTTGTGGGGGGGGGGGTTTGGATGAACAGTGAGCGGTGGCGTTGCCTATGGATGAATAGGACCCCGTGGTGTGGTGGAGGGCTGGATGAACAATAGATGGTGGAGGGGTGGTTGAACAGTAGCCGGTGGAGTAGCGCGCGGTGGAGGCTGGATGAACAGGAGCTCGTGGAGGCTGGAGGAGGTCGACGGTGGATGAACAGTAGCTCGTGGAGGCTGGAGGGGGTCTACGGTGGAGATGAACAGTATCCCGTGGAGTCCCGTTTTGCGGTACGCCACACCCCTCCCAATGAACAGGACCCCCGTTTCGACCATAGCGCTCCAACACAAGTCTGTTTCCTCCGTTTTGCGGTACGCCACACCCCTCCAGATCAACAGGACCCTCGTTTTGACCGTAGGACGTATGTTTCCTCCGTTTTGCGGTACGCCACACCCCTCCCGATCAACAGGACCCCCGTTTCGACCGTCGGAGGTCCGTTTCCTCCGTTTTGCGGTATGCCACACCCCTCCCGATCAACAGGACCCCCGTTTCGACCGTCGGAGGTCCGTTTCCTCCGTTGTGCGGTACGCCAGGCCTCGTTTCCATCGCCTCTTCCGTCCGAGCCCTCCCGATGAACACGACCACGCATTCTGTTCCGACCCACGAACACGACGACGACGCTGTTTCTCTTTTCCGACCCAGCCATGTACACGAGCCCTCGCCGTACGTATCCGCGAGTAGGCGTTCGAGACCCTGCCTGTATGTACACATACGTGGCCGTATTTTCTTTCTTGCACCCTGGCCGTTGTACGTACGTGTACATGCTACGTGCGCGCCTCTACTACGACACGTGCGCGCCTCTACATCCATCAGTATATATGTACGTACATGTTCGCGACCAGAATGACAACGCTACGTACGCTTCGACCAGGTGGGTCCCGACTGTCAGGCACTTCCTTGCCTGCGAAGATGTAGCTGGTGGGTCCCAGCAGTCAGGGGGCGAATCGTTTTTTTGCCCAGACGCACTTCCTTGCGTGCGAAGATGTAGCTGGTGGGTCCCAGCAGTCAGGGGGCGAATCATTTTGGTTTTTTTTGCCCGGAC
>NC_041380.1:142841889-142849580 GCF_002162155.2 Triticum dicoccoides | reverse complement strand
GGACGCACTTCCTTGCGTGCGAAGATGTATCTGGTGGGTCCCAGCAGTCAGGGGGGCGAATCGTTTTTTTTTTGCCCGGACGCACTTCCTTGCATGCGAAGGTGTAGCTGGTGGGTCCCAATAGTCATGGGGGAAATGTTTTTTTCGTGAAATACGGTGGCCCGTCTGGTGGGTCCCTGCTGTCAGGTGGAGGAAACATTATTTTCCGCGTAATAAGGAGGCACTTCCTTGCTACGGCCGTGGACCCAGCCGTTAGCCTCTCCACGTACAGTCCACGTCCGATGGAACTCGTTCCTTGACCATGTTGACCACGCCGCACCGAGAGCACCAGGGCAGTGGACAACGGCGAGGCCTAGGAAGGGGACGACGCGGAGCCAGGGAAGACGCAGCAGTGGAAGCCTACGCGGAGAGGAGTACGAGGGTTCACTGGTTCGGCTACGGTGTGAGGCTGCCGTCGCTGCAGAATAACAGGGGGTGTGGGTGAGTAGAGGGATGGCCTGGCCAGCGGTGGGAGTAGTACGGGGCGGTAAGGCCTCCGCGGCATCACAGCCGGCCACGGGAGGCAGGAGCACGCAACACGACTGGCACTGCTTTGGGCGGCTGGAGCAAGAAGACCACAGGTTGAGGAAGCACTACGACCGTTGGATGGACATCGTACGATCACTGCAGCTAGAATCGTTTATATTGACTAAGTTGACAAAGCCCTTGGTACGCGTCAACTTAGTAGGCCCACAGCTTGGATTTGGTAGAGAACATATATCCCATTTTCGATTTGTAAGAATGTACAACCCATTTTTTAATTCTAATGGAATTTACTACAACCCATTTATAGTTTGTTAAAAGTACAGCCGAACTTCTAGCTAGGACAACGATTAATAATTTCAAACAACCGCTCAAAACAGAATTCAAAAAAATTCCCACATTTTTATGGGATCCGAAATATTTTTTATCCAAAATTTCTAGTCAGGTTAAATATAATTTCAAAATAAAGTTGTATTACGTTAAAATCCAACGAAATATTGCGCGTGCAACAAGTAATGAAATGAAAAATTTCAAATTGCAAAAATAATATATTTTTCAAACTAATTACGTGTTTGGTGCATAGTAATTGTCCAGTTATTATAATTACATCCCATTTATTATTTCTTAAAGTCCATTTTCTTGTTAAGCCTAATGCATACCTCCTAGGAAAGTTTGCAGCCCAGCGGGGCGGAGAATAACAAGTTGACCCGGATATTATGTACAACTGTCGGGCCAGTTGCATTGCTGATGTTGAAAAAAGCTATTTTTATGCACACATTTAAATACATGATTAACACTTTTTAAAACATATTTTTTAGTCAACAGTGGGCCCACAGCGAGCGGAGGAGGTCACAATACACATATTTTTTAAATACATGATTAACACTTTTGCAAAAAACAATTAGCCCACATCGAGCCAATTAGCTCTAGTCGGCCCACAGTGGGCCGACATGACCCAATCAGCCCACAGTGAGCCGACAGGGGCCAGTCGGCCAGCTGTAGGCCGACTGGAATCCACTCGGCCGGCTGTGGGCTGACTAGGCCCAGTCGGCCTGCAGCGGGACGATGATGTATTATTTTTGAAAAAAAATTACATAGCGTAATATTTATGAAAATTAATAAAAAATGTATTATTTAAAAAAATAGTGAAAAAGGCCTGTGTAGTACAGTACAACCTAACATGGTTACTCAGCCCACATTCAGCGACGCCGGAAAGGCCCAAACAAGGCTTCTGTACAACTTTTTGAAGTCACTGAGCTCAATTAATAACTTAAGAAAAAAGTTAGATTACAGTGGAACCTAATTAAAAGCTGTCACGAGCAAATAAATAATTCAACGGGTCCCTCTTGTGCGTGTGTGTGTGTGTGTGTGTGTGTGTGTGTGAGAGAGAGAGAGAGAGACCCATTGGCCGATGCTCGTAAATACATCTTTCAGCCATATGCATTGCTGATGCTCAGTAAAAACTTATATAGTTGACACAATCATATAGAACATCATAGCACACTGAACTTGCATACAAAAATTTCACGCAGGCGGCACAATCAGGATGGAAGCAGTGGATTGCTATGGGAAGGGCTATGTTGAAACCAACGAAGTCATACATAATGGTTCATCGTCTTTATCAATGATGGAGAAATATCTTGAATGTTGTGCAAAGAAAACAGACAGACAACACAATAAGTTCTGCTAGCACATTAAGTTGACGTACAACCCTTTCTAAAAAAAGTTCAGGTACAAAATTAGAATAGGTCACAATCAAATGTACTGGCATATCAGTGCTTCACACCCATAGCTTGGATTTAACTAGTATCTGACAAGATTCAGTTGTTACCTCCAATTAGAGCACATCCAGGCAGCTAGCCCTGCCTCTTCTCCCAAAGAAGCAGTGGCCTCCGCCGCGCGATGGAGTAGGCCCTGTGCCATCCATCGTTCTGAGCAACACGGGGAAAGTCTGACGTTGACTCGTGTAATGGACGTCGTCGACGGACCCTGGCACCAGCGGCGGCGGCAGGACTTTGATTGATGGATTGACCACTTCTTCGACATGCACGAAAACTCGATACAGGTACATCCCTAACGTGGTCCGCGGCGGCCTTGGTGGCGACGAATAGTACAACCCCAGTTCCTGCACCGGTATCTCAACACCAATCACCTTCGGTATGGTGGACGGCTTCTTCACCCATGCCATAACCGTCAGAGCCCAGCTGTCTGGAGGAACAAACATACTTACAAGCTCACCTCCAAGGTTGTTGATAAGCTCATTCATGGACTCTCTGTTCCAAGCACGTCGAGGCATTCCGTGGAAGGTAAGATTTGTTAAAAACTCAAGCTCAGAGGGCACCGAGCCCCATCCTGGGTGCCACCGATCAAAGCTCACCAGCGCGCCATCGCAGAACAAACACCGGGAAGATTCGAACACACGACTGCAGTCGAAAGTTATCCGAAACCTGACGAAGAAATCAGCCAGTGGCGGACAGACTTCGATGAGCAAGTCACATATTTGGATGCCGTGCGCAATGCCAAGAGCTTTGACAAGGTCATCCGGCGAGACGGGAGGCCGGTCGCCGTTGATGGTTACCATCAGCACTTTGCCGGCAAACTGGTCATCAAGCGCCGCCATGCCACTGTTGAGCAACATCACGTAGCGACCGAAGGCAGGACGGACCTCAGGATCTCCGGCTCGGAGATCCGCGTTGACCGGCGACATGATAGTGCGCTTGAGTACAGGGAGTACAGGAGGGGGATTTGGGGGAACTGGAGTAGGAATCGAGATTCCATAGGTGGGGGAGTGGCGGGAGACTGGGATGAAAAGGTAGCATGAATTTTGAGCACGCGCCAATATGCTCTCGGCGCGCAAGCGCGCGAAAACACCAGTGGCGCCCACATGTCGGCCTAAGAGTCCCTATTCTTTCTTTTTTGGAGAGCCCGGCCTTTTTTCAGGATCTTTTGAGAGCCCGGCCTGAGAGTCATAATTGACATGTTTGGCATTGCGTTACTACTCGGCCCATATTCAACGACACCTCACTGGCCCAAACAAGTGTACATCATCGAAAAGACACTGAGCTCAAATTATATAACTTGAAAAAAGGAGATATACTCTGAACACTGGAGAATGGTGATGCCCTCATTTAGCCCACCGGTAGTTCGAGACAATAAACAGTTCGAAACAACGATATATACAACATTCAAACACTGACTAGTGACTAGTACTGACATAAACAACAAGACATGATAGTTCATAAGAAGTCTTGCTACACCACCAAAATGCACCCATCTGCAGCGCTCAGACTCTCGTGATCCAGACGAGAATGACATTCTAAACAGAAGCAACTATTACATAGTAAGAGTGACATAGACGAGGATGACCAAATGAGAAGGAATATGCATAACAAAAGAAAGAACTACCCATCCAGAACCAGCAGCAAAGACAACAAAGTCATTCAAAGAGATGATCCAACACCATCATAATTTGCAGCCCCGCTTCAGCGAGCAGTGATCCGGAGACACCAGTACTCCACCCTTTCGATGCAACAGCCCAATTACCTATCAACCTGAAGGCTCGAACCACATCACTGCCTGTCGTAATTGAGACATCCAAGGATCAAAGTTAATCCGGATGCCTTTTTCATTCTCACCTTCTTTTGGCTGCAGGCTATATCGTTGACAATCAGGGGAGTTTGCTCCCAAACTCCTAGGGCTCGCCATGTAGACACAGTTTTCCATAGCAAACACAGCATCTCTGCCATCAAGGTCCTTGCCAATGGTGATCTCCTGGTTAATCGGATAATTGAGTCCGAGAAACAGAGAGTGTGAACCAAAGCTGTTTACCCGCCTCCAACTAAAAAATCCTAAAGGCCCCCAACAAGCTGGTATCCTGCTCATAGACGTAACAACCACTGTCCGGAGACTCACGTATTACACGGTGCTTGTATACGGTGGGGTTTTTGTAATATAACTTTTCCGGCTCATGTGTTCGAATGATCATCAGTCTTTTGACGTCGTCTGATCGAGAGAGGAACCAGTTGTGCTTCCCTATTTTTGGCAAAGGTGGTGTGATTACAAAGGGCAGTAACTGTAGGGACACTGCATCATATCAAAAAGGACAGGCATTGTTAATGTAAGATCAGCATTGTTCAGAGTATGAGTAGGATAATGCAAGAAACAGCATTGGTATGTCCCTGTTGGAACTGGGAGGAAAATACAGGGAAATGTATACTGGGTTCGAAAATATAGAAGTGCCATGCATGGTTATACTCATGTTATCTCGCAATCGATTCTTCATAGGAAACTACCATGTCATGCATGTTATGTAATCATGTTCTGTCCTCAAAAACAAATTCTTCAAGGTAACTAACAGACCATGCATTGTTATATACTCGTGTTCTGTGGGCAAAATTTTTGTGAGGATATTATTCTAGCCATTGATTGCTGAAGGGCGAATATAGGTATGTACACATGGTAAGCATTGCAGGATTTCACTACTTCCAAATATAGAGTTCTCCATATGCACAATTACTTCCCTAATGTATGGTTAGATGAAACCAATAGTGTGGTGCATGTTTCTACATCATGAAAATGAGGAAACTAACATGAGAGGAAACAACTTACACGCGACGTCCCAGCAATACGTGGTGCCATCTGCTTTGTCGATCGCGTAGATGATGCCATTGTGTTCAATAGCATCACAGAAGTGTGTATCAGCTTTGACGATGATCCACTGCGAGCCGAGTTGTCTCCAGCTAAAGAAGGCACCGATGTAAAGATAGGAGAGTCCGCGGTCGAACAAGGCAATTAGCTTGAAGTCTGCGTAATTCGCATGTCGTGTGGGTACTTGGCAGATTACAATCTTCTGCAAAACAAGGTCCGTCCAACTGACGTAGTAATCTAGATGACTTGGACCGCGATGGTAATACTCTATATAATCCAACGGAGGAAGGATAATCTCATGGGAGGTCTAGAAGTTCATGAGAACCAACTTTTTACCGTCTTCTCTGAAGGCAGCCATCCAGTGGGAGTTCATGCCGACCCAGTACATACCTGCCAAGAAGTTTCGGGCGATGGTGATCGGATCGATGTTGAGGGAAATGATGTACGGCGACCCACTACATACCTGCAAAGAAGTTTCGGCTAATGGAGATCGGATTGAAATCGAGGGGCATCATGCACGCTTCCGTATCATGGTGAGCGAATCTCGCAAGACCAGATAGCAGCAAGCAGGGTGTCTTGAAAAGCCTAGGCCTCGCTTCGACGATGGCCGTGTGCATGTCCCTCGAGCATGTAGCCAGCCGCAGGGCACTCAACATATCCATACACAAACAACAGAGGTCGAGGATGTCACTGGGGAGATTGCTCCAATCGCGGCTCATATGGATGCTGCGCGGTTCGCGTTCGGCCATGGTGGAGTTTGGAAGGGGGCTTGATTTACGGGGGAGAAGGATGTCGTAGCTGGAGCAGCTAGCGAGGGAATAGTGGTACTGGGGAGGCGAGTGAGGCGACGGTACACTGGGGCACAGTGAGATGGAGATGGATATGGAGTGGTGCTATGGGAGCGGAGAGGGAGACGAGGCGAGGCGCCAATGTGCTGTACATCGGCGGTGAGAGACTGCACTGTGCATAGGGTGAGGCTGACTTTGGTAACCCGAACACGCCACCTGGACTAGTGTTAGGCACAGGGTGTTGTCACTTCACTGTGAGGACCGGATGAATAGTATTTTGACCATCAAGTGTACCACAGTTGTACTACTACTACTAGTAGTAGTAGTAGGTACATGAGTACTCCAGCATTTTATAGCTTAAATAGGTCTCCCGTGCTAGCATGCCTATTCACTTCATCGTTCAGGTATCGTCCATATTGCGAGCAGAAACAAATTCTCGTGCATGCCCAATCAACGCTCTGCCGTGATGCATGCAGTGGTCGTTCTCGTGCATCAAGGACGGCATGCAGATCGTTCCACACTTGAGAAGAGGAAAAATGGAAAGGTAGAACGCGACAGCTGAGGAAGAGAACGCTGGCTAACGAGGCTGGGAGGGGATCGAGTAGGAAGTTAATGCTCCATGCCTAAAGGTTTTGGGAAAACCTGATTTTCATGAGGTGACTTATACTCACCTAAACGGAGGGAGTATTCCTTAACCAGAGAATGTTGTGTCTCCCGCTCACGCGCTCAAAAAAAATCTACGACACATTTTTTATCTGTTTGCATAGGTCCCACCTATCAGGAAGGATGGGCATGTACATGAACAGGTACGACTCATCACTCTACCCGCATAGCCTTTTCGTTTAGTCTACCTAGCCGTCTAATCAATTGCCTGCATGCCACTTCTCCCATTTACTCCTTCTCCATCGGGAACCGAGTCTCCTCGGCTTCTTCACCTCCCCTTCGTCTTCATCTGCATCCAAACCCCACTGCGTTCACATTGTTTTAACCTCTTTAAATAATCATCTACTACTTCAGTTAGACTAGCCATCTAATCCTAATTCTCCAAACCATAGCCCCCCGTTCCAGCGGTTCCAAATGGCAAAAGATATCGAGATGCAGGTTTTTAGCGTCCAACATGTCCTCGTCGAAGGCTCGATGCGCATAGTTGCCACCATCACCGTCCACCCAAGGGTTGTTCGGCAGTGGATCAACAATGTATCCAACTCCCTCGAAAAGGTAGAGATGAGGGTCATCGGTCTCGACGCAGAGTACATGGAGCGTTCCCCTGGGAAGATCCAGCGCGCTGCCGTCGTTCAGCTATGCCTCGAAGATGATGTTTTGGTGTACCACATCATACACTCGCCCTCCATACCAGGTGAGCTTCACAATTTCTTGTCTCGGGAGGATGTATACTTCTATGGGGCAGCCATCGAAGGAGACAAACAGAAGCTGGAGCCATACAACCTTGATTTGAAAAGCATTGTTGACCTACAAACCAGAATCAAAATTCCTGTAGAAGTTTGTGATAAACAGACACCATCCCTATTCGACGTAGCAAATTTTGTGCTCGGTACAAATCTTCAGAAGGGTGACGAGACGGTGGCATTAACGCCGTTTGGATGGGAGAATTATCCCTTGACGTACGAGCAGATAAAATATGCTGCCTTCGATGCCCGTGTGAGTTTCGAGATAGCTGCAAGGTCCAAAGAGCTTGTTGCGAAGCCGTCTCCCACAGAGAATGAGAAGAAGAAG
>NC_041380.1:142833040-142841656 GCF_002162155.2 Triticum dicoccoides | reverse complement strand
AGAAGAAGAAGAAGAAGAAGAAGAAGAAGAAGAAGAAGAAGAAGAAGAAGAAGAAGAAGAAGAAGAAGAAGAAGAAGAAGAAGAAGAAGAAGAAGAAGAAGAAGAAGAAGAAGAAGAAGAAGAAGAAGAAGAAGAAGAAGAAGAAGAAGAAGAAGAAGAAGAAGAAGAAGAAGAAGAAGAAGAAGAAGAAGAAGAAGAAGAAGAAGAAGAAGAAGAAGAAGAAGAAGAAGAAGAAGAAGAAGAAGAAGAAGAAGAAGAAGAAAAGGATGCACCAGCAGGAGGGAATTATGGATGGATGAACTATTTCCTCTCTTGTAAAAAAATTATTCCCTCTCGGTGTATATTGATATAGATGGACTATTTCGATGGTGTGCATGTCTTTGGAACAAAGTAGTAGCGTGGGTTCGCTTGACTATAAGGAACTATTTATCCGCATATATTGCTTTATCTGCTACTCCTTCCAGTGATCGGTATGTAGTGCATGTGTCCGTAGACATGACAGCTTGTCCATGGAAGTTCAACTACGGCGACCATCACGTTTCATCTCATGATTCCCACGACGCCTCTCCAACCCACGGCACCACGCCCCCCGAAGTGCGCCTCACCCCTCTCTGCCGCACCGCCCTTCTGCCTTTGTGTGCATGATATGTGGGCCACCTAAAGTGCAGCGAGCATCAAGTTTCTACCATAGCCACCCGCGATTCCCACGATGCTGCTCGAACCCATGAAACCACACGTCCCCCGACCTGCGGCTCACCCCTCTTGGCCCCACTGCCCCTCTGCCTACGGGAGCATTACATGTGGACCAGTCACCTATCGGGTCCACATGTTATTGACTCAAAGGTAGGTGTAGTAAGGCGCTGAAGCTCAGTCCCGACGGCCCTGAGAGGGAAATGTAACTCCTGCGCCAGGGCTTTGGTGCTCCCGCAGCACGAACTCGTGCCAAACTCGAGATTTTTTCTTTACTATACATGCACGCAACGATTTAATGCACATTGTAATCTCAACATGTGATGGGGAGCTCTAAATTTGAATTTGAAACTTACAAAATGAAAAGATTCAAAACAAATAAACTGGGAGAGAGGGAGTATATCGTAGGATGTGTCCCATACAAAATAAGTCCCCTGGTTTGTCACCGCAAAGATGCGGTTAGAATGGAGCACAGTGTCTTCCTACTCGTACGGCATCAAATCGGCCGCAGACAGCATGGTCTTCCTTTGACCGCCATGTGCAAGGTTCGTGCTTTCTTATTCAATCTCATCGTGGTTCCATCGTACCAATTCATGCGGTGGCCCGTTGCATGGCTGATCCCAATGTTGGACAAAGGTTCTACGGGAACGGTGTCACCATTGTAAATGTTGTGCAAATTGATGTTGGTACCCTCCCATACATATGCAAGCCAATCTCCACTCGCACCGAGCCTGACCTGCGAAACAGTGGGCAGGGGGAGAATTAGGAAATGGACACGGAAGTAGTATTTAGAATGCATTTACTACGTGATCAAACTAATCTTACCAGCTCATCGGAGGAAATCCGAGTGCCCCTCAACGTCGGCATCTCAAGGGGCGTCAACTTGCAACTACGGCCACGCCACACTGGAGAGACCCCCAAGGAAACATCCTCGTGCGTTCCACAGAACATAAAGATGCATTTGTATGAGTAGTTTATCTTGTGAGAGAAAAGGATGAACGAGGGAAGGCCTCTAGAGATAGAGATGGACACTACTACTACCAATGTGCTGGCCCGTGCGTTGCAATGGATCCAAAGTAGTAGAATAATACTTGTTCACGTGCTTGAAATATAAACACTCTAGTTTTGATATACATGTCTCAGCAGACATGACAGATTGTCCATGGAAGTTGAACCATGGTGACCATCACGTTTCTTGTTTCTACCACTGCCACACCCACATGCTATTCCCACGACGCCGCTCCAACCCACGGCACGACGTCCCCCGATGTGGACATGGATCCTCTGACATGGCTATCACTGCCTTGCCCTGCCTTTCCTTCACTGACAGGTGGGACCCACACTTATGGGTCCCACATGTCAGTGACAGAATGGTTGGGTTGTTCGCGTCAGGGGATCCTCATCCCCCTGACGTGCCCCTCATCCCTCTCGGCCCCACCGCTCCTTTGCCTTTGTGTGCATGATATACTCCTAATATATTACTCCCTCCGTGCCTAATATTTGTCCTTTTTGAGATTTCAAATGGACTATCACATACGGATTATATAGACATATTCTAGTGTTTTTAGCAAGATGCCCGCGCGTTGCACAAAGTTGATGGAAAAGGTAAGCACAACTTATAAATTGATGGATTGAGTACTAGTTACAGTGATGCATATAATTAAGCAAAGGGATCGCACATGTCGGTATTGACTAGAACGAGAATGCAACAGCACAATAAGAATTAAGGCCACGATGATGCGATCGCAGTGGTGGTTACAGAAGGCAAGAAGAAAGATGGATCCATGAACGTATGACCTCCCCCTCCTCAACTTAGTGCGCCGGGCCACCGACCGGCGGCTAAGGAGCAGCGGCTTTTGTGGCGAGGTTGAGGTGCTTCTCAGCAAAGGCATCCAAGGCTTCCAGCCGGTTGAGGAAGGCCAACCTCGTAGCGTCCTCACTGGCATTGTAGATACCTATGTACATGATTTGCTCATACACGTGGATGTGTAGGTCGACGAATTCTTGCAGGGCGAGGCGCCTCGCGGCGAGCGCGACCTCCAGGTGGACATTCTTCATGGCGTCGGCGGGCAGTCGCAGGGCCACCAGTGCTTGAAAGAGGTTCCGTCCATGGAGGCCGATTAGGGTGGCAGGCAATGAGGAGCCCAGGCGCGCGGGCTGGAGGAGTACGGCAATGTCGTCCATGAGCTTCTTGATGACGGTGAAGTTGTTGCTGGTGTCAACGATCATCTGGTTCAACTGAGAGTCGTAGTTGGCGTCGACGGCGGCCATCCACCAGCTGGTCTCCAACACCGTCTGGAGACGATCCTCGGCGCCATGCCGCAGGCCGACGTCGTGGACCATCTGGCGCAGCCGCTGGCCGCTCACGCGCATCGCCGCCATGGGTCTGGAGTGAGCTCTTTTGCACTTAGTGTAGGTGCTTAGGCAAATGCTTAGGTGCGTATGATGTGGTAGATGCATTGGAATGGAGGGGCGTCTTTATATGAGGGCAATGAGGGCAAACTGCGTTGCATTCACATCGTGCAGCCTCTTTTCCCGGACCACCTCCCATTACTTCCCTCATGCATTAATTGAGGAGGATGCATTGGCCGTTCAACATATCGGGAACCACTACTCCCTCCCTCGTCTGCATTAAAGCCGTATTGGGAACTATGCCGCCCGCTTTCAAATCGAATACTCCCTCCGTCTAGGTGAGTATTAAGTCATCTTACGAAAACCAAATAGTAAACACATAGGCGTGGTGCATTAACTCTCACGTTGTTTCTGAGGCTAGCCATAGTGGGAGTAACTTAGGTAGTAACTTAACACATCCCAAGACAATTTTGCTTATGTGGCAACTATTTAATGAGGAAAGAGGTGCTTGTGGTAACATAATATGTTACTGTAACATAGCGCTTTAGTCGCTTTGACAGAGACGCGAGAAGATGAGGGAGTAGGCTGCTGCAAACGTAGGGCTGTGTGATTTGACAGCAAGTTAGTGCTGGACAGGTGGGGCCCCGTGATTTGACTTGCCATTATCATTTTAACTGTGGCGCTACGACCGACGTGAGTCTCCCAGATTCCTGACCACCTCCATACAGGTGTCTCTCCCAATGCTCCACCATGTAGTAGAGGCTGGCTCTTGCATGAGAGCCCACTTCTCCACTTTTTCCTTTCCTCTATTTCCTCTACATATGCAAAAATGTCATGTAAAGCGCACTATTGTACTTACTTTTACTTGCTCCTACAGGTGCTTAAGCTTGCCACATAGGCATAAAGTCTGATGTGGCAAGTTATTCAAGAAGAGAGAGGCTAGTTTGGTGACCCAAGGAAGAAATGGTGCTGAGCACGTGTACCTAGGTGAAAAGACAATTTTGAGTCTATAGCTAATTAATTGAAGCAAACTTAGCAACACCACTTCATTGGAAGAGGTCACTCCTTGGCAAATGCAATAAATACTAGTACTCCATGTGTCCCATAATATAAGAATGTTTTTGGCACTACACTAGTGTCAAAAACGTTCTTATATTATGGGACAGAGGGAGTACGAAGAAAGAGATAGAGAGGAGTAAAAAATACACTTATATCCAACCTTGTTGTAGTATGATTGACTAAGTTATGACTATGTATAACATGCCAAACATCAGATAGCCTAACGCACCGTGTTAAATCTCCAAGGGCGACACCGCACGAGCGACGCGACGGTCGTGGTAGGCGCGACCATGATACGGGCTGCTGGCGGCCCTTGGATCTGAGATCAAATGGTCGCATGCTAAGTTGCTGAAAATTTGTAGAATAACCCTCCAGGATAGGATATTCACCCATAGGTCTAGAATCACGCCATGCAACCGTTCGATCTCAGATCCAAGGGCTCTCGGAAGCTCGTATCATGGGAGAATGGAAAGCCACTACCCTGCCGTTCGCACGCTGGTAGTTCACTCCTACTCGTCCCCGCACGTCCTTCAATACTACGGCGGTTCGCTCCTAGTCGTCCCGTCCATTCACATTACGGCAGTTCCACTAATCCTAACCCTCTTCCCAAATCCATGGCGTCCCAAATCTCTAGGATCGGCGGTGAGTACAAGATTAGAACCATCACCGGCGATGAGTTCGACGTCATCTACACCCGTTTTTCTGCGATGGTGAAAGGATGCCTTTCTCGCTTCAGACGCATGTTCAAAAACTCAGATGATGAGTGGGTCGCTGGGCTAGATGTTGAGTACACCACAGTCCTGGGACGAGAGAAGGATCTAAAGGACGAAGAGAGGAAGAAGCCCACCGTGATCCAGGCTTGCGTGCATGACTTATGCTTGGTCTACCAGATATGCCATGCCGACGTTGAGTGCCAGGATTTTAAGGACTTCCTCGGGAGCAACCTAGTCAAATTCGTTACTGTAGACTTTGGTAACGACAAAGAAGTCCTACATCGGGTAGGCCTCGTTGTAGGCAACACCTTCGACCTCCAGAAGAATCGGCTGGTGTCCTCTCTTCAGTCTTCAATGCTGACCCTGGCAGGAGCCATGGTTCATCCTTCATACGGTAAACTGGAGAAACCTCCATACATGTTTCATCATCATGCATGGCAGCGGAATGTACTAGATATAGACCACATCCAGTACGCTGCAATGGATGGCTACCTTTGCTTCAATATCTACAAGGGTTGGATGAAGAGCAACAGCCAAGTGTGTGGTTCAAGCAAACAAGTATCGTCCAAGAGGAAGAGGGACAAGGACAAAGTCGAGGACGTGGACGAGGACTCAGAGTAAGGTGGCAGTGTCATTACTCATGGTGGTTCTAATGCACTGTCTACCGGAATAGTTGCAAAGTTTAATTTCAGGTGTGCTTAATTTAATTTGAGGGGTGTGTTGTGCTGAGCCCCGAGCAGAACTATGTTATGTTTCTTCTTGTTACTTTAACTCTTCAGTACGTACATACAAGTATTTCTTACATTTCATCTTTTAGTTGGTACAGTACTACCACTCGTTTCTTCACATTATATACGTACAATATATATGGCCAACATCATATAGCCAGCAGTTTAGTTATCAAAGAATTTCAGGGTGCTTAGTTTTGTCAAAGAATTCCAGGGTGCTTAGTTTTATTTGAGGGGTGGGTTGTGCACTTGTGCTAGACACCATTATTGTGACAAGCCTTTTTAATAGTACTATATGCATAATTTGGCGACGAGCGCTCTCTATATGTACCACTTTTTTTTAATTTCAAGTTTTGCTCCATGGCGCAATCCATCGATACTACTACTGTACAAAAGTGGAGTATATACATATTTTAAAAGGCTAGAGGGCGGGGCGGTCTAGCTCGGTCGGTTTCATGAGAGGCGAGGGCCTTTGTGATTTGACGGCTCATTACTGCTGTCAAATCGAATAGTACTACGCCGCCCGTTGCACGCCCGGCGCCTCCATTAAACCCCTCTGTTAAACCCACATGCAAACCGAGAATCCTACTCCGGCCACACGTCCGTTCATGAGCGGGCCGGAATTAAACGCAACACCGGTCGAGCTCCTCCCGTCTACCCTTAGTTTAAACGAGGCTAGACGCCGGCCAAGCTCCTACCGTCCGCCCTCTATTTACACGAGGCCAGACAGACAGCGGGCAAGAATCGCACCCCTCCGCCGCTCCCCCATCTCCTCCTTCACCATTTTCTCCACTCCTCCGATGGCTTCCGATGAGCCGATCTACGGCATATTACCCGGCTGGGTGGCCCGCCGAGCCCTCCGGATACGGGTGAGGCCGCTCCGTGCTTCACCAACCTCGCTTGGCCCGATGGAGCCAGTTGCCGCCCCAAGCAGGCGCGTGGTTCAGCAACTCGCCGCTCTAGTTCAGCTCGATGAGGAGTGGCGAATTGCTCCACGCCGGCACGGCGGCCAGCACGTCGATACGGGCACCGTCGCTGCCGCGTCGTACCGCGCCACCAGTGTCTGCGGTAGCCGCGCCTCCCGTGTCTGTGGGCGCGCCTCCCGTGCCTGCGGCAGCGCCATGCAGGCAGAGACAGAAGCCGGGTGCGTGGAGAGCGACGAGTCGGTGGCCAGCTTCTCCGTGTCCCCCGCCATCATCGAGGAGAAGTAGAACACGGGAGGCCGCCGCCACTTGGGACCCATTAAGGCCACCGCCAAGGCGACGACCACAGATTTAGGTGGTTTCTTTGCTGCTTCGTCTCTTCCAAGGACCTTCGTCGACCCCGCAAGTGTCTGACGGACATGAGGAAGACAAAGGGATCCGCGGGCGGCCATTTAGATTATGTACTCCCTCTCCAGCTGGCGGGGAATTTTTGTTCTAAGAGTGGATAAATTGTATGTATCTACAACTAAAATAAGTCTAGATACATCCATTTCTAGGACAAGTATTTCCGGACGGAGGGAGTATTAATTATACAAGAGAGCCGGATTGGCACCTCTTAGTTCATGTAAATGTAATGAAATCCATGATGTTTATATGAAGATCCGGCTTTTTTATACGAAATCCTTCATGCTTATATGAAATCAGTCCGTGTTTGCACGAATTTCATCTGGTTGGTTAGAGTTGTAAAAATGTATGCCACTGGCGTTTGATGTCGTCCTCCGCTTAAGAAAGCGGGAGGAAATTTGCCGGCTGCCTTTGGAGATGCTCATTATGCTGGAAATAATAGAGTGACATCCAATCCATTTGAGCTAATTGCCTGTATGATTGTCCCTCTATAAAAAGTTAATTGCATGCACAGTGTACACGTGACTTGCAGGGTGGCTACAACTTCGTACAAAAAGTTAAAAAGAAACAAGTCCATCCTTAATCTTGTATTCTAAGTACTCTGTGGATTCCACTGTCAGTAAAGTGGCGAAAGAAGTATATATCAAATAAGTAGAGTAATATATAATATAAAATATAAAGTTAAAAGACAGAATACGAACTCATGTCATCGTGTTGCGAGCATCAGGCGCTAACCAGCCTAGCACATTTTTGTTGTAGACCATGCTGGAGATATATCTCCATGTCTACTCTTATATATACTCCATTCGTTCCTAATATTTGTCTTTTCAAATTTCAAGTGGACTACCACATACGGATGTGTATGTAGACATATTTTAGAGTGTAGATTCACTCATTTTGCTCCGTATGTCTTTTCAGGAAGGGGTCAGATTTGTCCTTGATTTATTTATGAGGTATCCAGATGGCACTGCACTGCCAAGAAAAGAGGGTAACATCAAAATTATGGACTACTTTTTTGAGTATGTTGGTATGGTCCGGTCATAGTCACTTGTTGAAATCTCTAAAAAGACAAATACTCCCTCCGTCCGGAAATACTTGTCATCAAAATGGATAAAAGGAAATGTATCTAGACATATTTTAGTTTTAGATACATCTCTTTTTATCCATTTTGATGACTAGTATTTTCAGACAGAGGGAGTAGAAAAAGAGTTGGTGATGATGGTGTGCGTGCCATCCTGCAATATAGGCCGTCGAATTTATATCTAACGGATAGGAAGGAAACTATGGCAATTTTGCAAAAGTATACTCACACGTCTCTCCACATTCGCAAATAAGGTCTTCCCTTGTTCAACCTTTTCTCTCACAAGATAAACTACTCATACAAATGCATCTTGATGTTCCGTGCAACGCACGGGCAGCTAGCTAATTTCTTTTAAAATAGTTGCTGCGATAATTGGGTTGAAGTGATATATTTTATGTCTGCCCCGAATGACTTCAGATTCACTAGTAGTAACAAAGAAAAGGTTGCCTTGTTAATTAACACAAAACAGGGTGAAAACTACCACATGAGGCCAGTAAAAACAAGGCACACTGGGTTCAGCGTCATCGTCACTACAGCTGTGCACACACAAGAAGTCTACATATCGAGGGGGCTACCGAGCGAGGCATCGAGACACAATGTTTGAGAGAGAAACCAATTGACAGATTATGATCAGATTGAGTTGTCACCCTTCTGCTGTCATTGTT
>NC_041380.1:142782127-142832638 GCF_002162155.2 Triticum dicoccoides | reverse complement strand
ACGTATTGAGAGTGTGTGCGGTAGACACAGAGGCACAACTAGCGAGTGTGTGTGTGTGTGTGTTTGAAAGAGGAGTAGATAGATTATTATCAAGATCGATGTGCCACCCTACTCCTTCGGTGTCGGGTAGTGTGTGTGTGTATGTTTGAGAGAGAAGCCAGTCGATAGATTAGTATCAAGATCGAGGTGTCACCCTACTCCTTCAGTGTTGGGAAGTGTGGGTGTGTGTGTGGGGGGGGGGCAGTGACACTCACATATCTCTACTCTTATAAAAAAATAGAGTTGGTGATGATGGTGTTCCTGCCATCCTGCAATATAGGCCATCCGATTTATATCCGACAGACAGGAAGGAAACTATGGCAATTTTGCAAAAAGATACCCACACCCCTCTTCGCATTTGCAAATAAGGCATTCCCTCGTTCATCCTTTTCTCCCACAAGATAAACTTCTCATACAAATGCATCTTGATGTTCCGTGCAACGCATGGGCATCTTGCTAGTAGGGAGAAGGAGTTTGTGTGACACATATCTAGCTATATTAAGGGATAGGTAGATAGCATATGTGTGAGAGACATTAGTGGCTGCGGGTGGGCGGAATTAAAGGGGTGGGCGTGTTAGACATAGAGAGCGTGTGTGTTTCTGTGTGAGAGACTTGTAGGACGGGGTAGAAAGATGAATTTAACCCTGACGGAGGGAGAGAAATACATGAAGTGCACGTGTGTGATTCTGATGCCCACAGGGAAATGAGATATGTATGCGTGTGAGAGAGATTGCACAATTCATTAACGTATCACTATCTAGCGATCGTGGACGTGCATCGCTTGAACATACGTCAATATCTACTTCGTATCGTGGCCAAAGGTACAATATCGATTCAACGCTATAAAGATTGGACACTCACATATCACATATTTTCTATTTAAATAAGCCTTTTTAGTTGTGCATGCCAAAGTTACAGTGATGTTTCTTCAAACAACCAATGTAGCTATCATGAACATGCACCATTGTTACTCTTGCATTCAAATTCATTAGTCTTGGATGATTTAAGTTTCTATTTTGAAGTAATATATGTAATATTCATATATGAATTCAACGGGTACACAATTTATGAAATGGAGGCTATGTAATCATATGAGGTAACACTTTTAAGTAGCTGACTACAATATCCATTTCTTTTTGTGCGCCTCTACACTAACATGTCAATGCATTATGTTTAAAGTAAATAACCAATGGCACTAAATTATCTATTTATACGAGTAATACATAGGCTGAGCGTTTGATCCCTTTTTTTTGTGAACGTGCTACTACACCCGTATGATTGGCCGCGCTCGTGTGAACGTCCAAGTTATCGGCGCATCATCCTGAGTTATTGTCTTTTTTCTCGGGTGGACTTCACACCAGTTATTAACTGCTGACGCATGTCCCGTGTACACAGTCTAGCGTGACCTTCCCGCTAGCACGGTCCAAAATTAGTTGAAACTGGATACGAACGATCCCGCGGGCTGCAAAATCTCCCTCCTCCTTCTAAAATTTCCGCCACCTTAGTCTTTAGCATGCGAAATCCCCCTTTTGCCCTTGGTGCACGAAGACCAACAGTTACAATACCGCCCTCATCTACATGGTAGGTCGGGGCTGCTTTGGTAACTTCCGGTTCCCCCACTACACGGCACCCCCATTTCCTCTCCCCCTCCCGCAAAAACGACTAACTACACGGCACGCCATTCGTACTTCATCTCCCTTTCTCCCCTCCCCTCTCGAAACCCTAGACTACTCATCCACTGGCGTACCATAGCCCATTCACTGCCAGCGGCGTCCACCTCGCCGGATCTGCTTCTGCGGCCGCATCTACCCCTCCTACCTCCCCTAGAAACAAGTAGATTGCTCATCCACCACTGTACCACAGCCCATTCAGTGCCGGCCTTGTCCACGGCGCCGGATCTGCTTCGCCGGTACTCTCGTCAACCGCCGCGCATCTGCAGCGGCTCATTCGTACTCCCCATCGGAGACGCTTCGTCCACACCCCCCGGAGCCGCCCCACCGACGCCCCCATCGACGGCCTCTGATCCTCTTCGCCGACACCTTCCTCAACCCTACCGGAGCCGCTTCGCCGACACCTTCCTCAACCCTACCGGAGTAGCTTCGCCTATACCATTCTCAACCCTACCGGGGCCGCTTTGCCAACTCACAAGTCCATGGCCTGAGATCCGCTTCCTCGCACACTCATCCAACCTACCGGAGCAGCTTATGACGCCCCATCCATGGCCGCAGATCCGCATCGTCGACACCACCCTTAACCCAACCACCGGAGCAGCTTCTGACGCCCCGTCCACGGCCACAGATCCGCATCGTCGGCACCATCCTTAACCCAACCACCGGAGCAGCTTCACATACGCCCTCGTCCACGGCCATAGATCCGTTGCCCACACCGTAGTCCATCCTACCGGAGCCGCTCCACAAACATCCTACTCGACGGTTTTAGATCTCCTTACCGGACCCCGACAGCCAGCGCAGCGTCATCACCCTCGACGTTTCTAACATGATTCCCATAGTCTGGAGAGATGCCAAGCACCCGCCACCGCCTAGGTACTTGTCACCTTTAAACCCGTCCAACATCACCTGCCCGATGTACTTCAAATATACTAACCGGTCACTGTTACCTGTTATGCAGCTGGCAAAAACTACAAGGACGATGTTTCTTCTAGATCTAACAGCTTGGACAACCAAGATCCTAGACTGAGGCATTGCTATGATCTTGTAAGCGCGTCTCTCTCTCTTGTATTGTTCTGTGCCTGCCAGCGTGCTTTGCTAGGATTTTCGACCAGTAATCCCTTTGTGCAGATAATGATTTCTACTACTGGCTGCTAAATTAGATATGTAGATGCCATACATGATACTACCTCGTACCTTCGTTCCCAAATATAAGTCTTTCTAGAGATTCCACTATAGGCTACATACGGAGCAAAATGAGTGACTCTACACTCGAAAATGCATCTATATACATCTGTATGTGGTCCATACTGGAATCTCTACAAAGACATATATTTAGGAATAGGGGCAGTACATTACACAAAATCGTAGGTGGCATGTAAGAATTCCAGTGCACTACATTAGGCTCCCTTAGAGTGCCTGCTAGTCCAACATACAGAGTCATAGTTAGTTTATGGTATGCACACAATCTTTAATTGGTGGTTTAAACATGCGCAAGGGATATGCAATGTAGTATCATATAGAGATGTCTGAAATTAGCCGTGTCAACTTGCAGATAGGGTTACACAATAAAAAAGTACAAGATGTATGTGGCAATTTCATGGAACATCGCAAAAAAAGGAGAGGCAGTGGTGAGCCTATACAGTGTGCTATGGTACGTCACTCCTCCATTGCAATCATCGTGACATGTTATTTGTATGCCAGTTCTATCAGCCAAGTTTCTTAGGGACAGTTATTATGAGTTATCCTAAGAAAATAAGCACCTGTGAATATAAGTTCCATGTAATAAGCCAACCAATTCTTTTCATTGCATTTTCAACTTATCTTTGGTATGATCAATGTAAAGTCTAGATTGCATTATATTTTTTTCATTTTGCTGCCCATATGGAAATTAATTTGACTTGCAAACATCACAAATTGAACCCAGTGCAGTAATTAATATGATAGGAAAACAGACCATCACTATTTGCTCAAAATGCAAATACAAAGATACCATCTACTTGGCACAATCTACTTTGGTCAATGTTTTCCATAGAGATCCCATTGCCTAATTTAAACAAAGAACGCATGACCCACATTTAAATGAAGAACAATTATTTATTGAAATTCGATGGTCCAAGTGGCTGGTTATTATCGTACAGTAGCACCACCTGAAAGCATCATATAGCAGCAGCAGCTCATAGCAATTCATCATACAGCAGCAGCAGTCTGCAATTCATCATATACCAGCAGCAGCTCATAGCAATTCATCATATAGCAGCAGCAGGAGCAGCTCATAGCAATTCATCATATAGCAGCAGCAGTAGGAGGAGCAGCTTGTAGCAACTCATCATATAGCAGCAGCAGGAGCAGCTTGGAGCAACTCATCATATAGCAGCAGCAGCTCATAGCAATTCATCATATAGCAGCAGCAGCAGTAGTAGCTCATAGCAACTCATCATACAGCAGCAGCAGCTCATAGCAATTCATCATATAGCAGCAGCAGGAGCAGCTCATAGCAATGCATCATATAGCAGCAGCAGAAGCAGCTCATAGCAATTCATCATATAGTGGATCAGAATGAAAATTTGGCAAAAAATCAGAGGAGATCCTCACCTTGTTGGATGAGCTCATCCTTCAACAGCACCTCAAGGCCATGGCCTGGGAGGAGGGGAGGGGGAATAAGGTGCCTTCTGCCGCAGTGTGGCATCAGCCGTAGTTGTGTAGCGCCCGCTGGAGTAGTGCGTTGGACGAACCACAGTGGAGCAGCTACTGGAGACCATGAGAATGAGGGGCGGTGCCAGAGGGAGGAGAAGCCAGGGAGATTTTCCCCTACCCGCCGGCCATGTAGCCTAGCTGGACATAGCATTGTCGAGGACAAAGCCAGATGGGACCAGTGGCGACGGCTCGCTGGAGGAACCCTAGTGCTGCAGGCAGGGGATCGAGGTAGAGGGAAAGGGAAGAGGAGATGCAAGTGGGCAGGGCAATGAATGCTTGTTTGTTTGTTTTTACTTGAGGGTCAGGTGTGACACGGGCGTCAGCAGTTGCATTTTGAGTGTAATATAGGCAGCCAACAGAGTCATTTCACTATTCCCCTTCCGTTCAATTTTTAGTGAGGTTCTACCCGAAACACCCCCCCTCCAAAGCGAAATTAGTTAAGCCCAAGCCCATAACTCAAAAATGACTTCTTTACATCTTTTATGGCTTATTTTGACAATATGCCCTGAAAAGGCAGAATCGAACTGGCCCTTAACCCGCAATTCAATTGTGCGTGCAATGATGAATCACTCATGCCTGCTATTTGTACATTTAGGCATCATCATACATGACATAACCTAATACATGTGCATTCCATTGTAGAATCTGGAATATGCAATGTTTATGTTAGTTCATATGTTACACATGATGTTTAAATGCCCCTTAAAACTGGTCAGTCAAGTGATGGTCTTTAAGCCTCCTTCTTTGCTTCTTTTGTTGATATGTAAGATTTGCTCACACTTCTGTTCAATTGCTTGTTTGCATCAGCCAGCCATACTAGGACTATTTGCTTTGATTACTTGTTGTTCTTGACCTAACACCCTAACAGAGCTTGTCAACGATTTAAACACTAAGGGCTGCTGTAGTGGGGCCTTGTCTAACTCATAGGTGACATAAAGGTTTGGCTGTACACTACATTAGGCTCTCCAAGAGTACTTGGAGATCCAGTTCGAAGGTATGCCTAGTTTTTACATAGTGCAGACATAGTAAATGCTCATTTCATTGTGTGCAAGTGCAAGAGATGCGGCATGTTTCATTATGTGGTGTTGTTTTGTTATAATCTCATCCTTTTGTGTTCACAGACTGGAAAGTATGCATATTTATCTTCCAAGGAGACGAGTAACTAGTTTGTGTCACCTTGCAGAGGGGGTGCAATGAAGATAAGATTGAGGATTTCCAAGTACAAGATGTTAGGAAGGAGCCTTGCAAGAGAAGTAGGAGCTGCGCTGAGCCTCTTCAACCTGCTAAGGTAAGTCACTGTATGCAACTCAACAGTTCAATTCCTTGTTTGTTTCAGGCATAGTTAATTTTCTCTTTTCAATTGCTTTATTTGTCCTCGGTTAATGAGATGCCCAAATAATCATGCCTGATGTTCAGTACTTGTATCACTATTAGTTGACATAATTGAAGGCCTTACCATTTAATTACTCTGTCAAAGTGTGCCTGAAGCTTTGAAGTCCATTAACCAACTATTATTGCATGAGGCTCACAATCTAGTTTATACTACGCTAATGATTGCGTAGTTTTGCCTGCTGTAGTATGTTTGTATGAAACCCTCTAATGTTCATTATTCTCCCTAAGACTTTAATTGAGGCACAGAATGGCCAACTGCTTGCTTACTTATACGCAACGTGATGTCTAAATTTGTAACTTGTTTGTGTTTTCGATTGGGCCCCAACATCATGCTCCTCTGGTGAGCTAAGATGGATTTCTGTATGCAGGGCTGCACAGACTATATTTTTTATAATTTTTAAAATATCACCTGCTTATGCTTCATGACGTGTAACATTTTTTTAAAGTGACATGTAACATTATTGTTAGTCCTGTTTTGCCATGTAGTACAAAATAGTGTCTTGTTCGCTTCACTGTTGTAACTATATTTTTGCCCTAGTCATGTGTACTTATAGAAACATTTCAGGATGAAGTGACATCAACACAAAGATCTGCGAGCAGTGCGGCATGGCCGTTACCGAATGATTATGGATTGGAATTGGAATGTGCTAATGTTCTCGAGCATCAACTAGAGGTGGCAAGACAACATGTACATGATTGTCAACGTATAATCAACAAGTTGAGACTGGACATGCAGGTATTAGATGCAGGAGTCAAAAAATGAAACAAGACACTGAGGTAACCATGAAGGAATTGGAGATTTTGCAGACTGAAATTTGTGTTATCTGAATCCGGCCAATCCTATTTTCTGAAGAGATTATAGTTCAAATGGAGTTAAGTTGATGCGCGTCCATGATGTATGAGCTGTATTTGCCCAGTGTATGTAATTTGTTGTTTGTGTATCTTTATTATCAGCTGTGCCGAACCATAATGCCCAGTGGGTATAATCGGCTGTAATTTCTTTATTGTATAGTGTAGGATTATTCTACCTTTCTATGCCTTGATCTCTTTGTTGTAATAGTGTAGTCTTTTTAGAGGTGATAGTATTGAGTAGGATAATTCTTTGAATATGCTATATCGTTCAAACGGGGGCCAATTCGCCCGACCATGGCCCTTCACGGGCTGTCGGATCCATGGGCCTTCTACGTCTCGTAGGATCCATGGGCCTTCTACGTCTCGTAGGTTCCATGGGCCTTCTACGTCTCGTAGGATCCGTGGGCCTTGTACGTCTTGTAGGATCCATGGGCCGCTGGCACATTTATGGGTCTTGTACGGGCCTTTAATGGGTCGTAGACGGGCCTTTAATAGAAATCATACGTTTTACGGGCTGACCATAACGGGCCGTTAATAGGCCGTATTTGGTGATGCTATGAAAATGGCCCAACAGACTAACGGTCCACAAACGGGCCGACTGTAACGACGGGCTGAATTTGGCCCACAACCAGAAAATGACAGTAACGGGCCGTAAGTAACCGAATGCTGCAAATGAGCCCAAGAATAAATGGGCCCTCAGAAGGCCAAAAGTTAACTTGGGCTGGAAACGGCCCAATGGAATAACGGGTCGTTAATGGGTATAAAGTGATACACTGTTCATTACGGGCCAGTTTCACCACGGGCCGTTAATGGGTGTAAAGTAATACACTATTCATTACGGGCCAGTTTCAGCACGGGCCGCTAATGGGCCAAGAGTTACAAAGGGCCTCATATGGGCCGAAAGACGTCATGGGCTATACATGGGCCAGAAGTGAAAATGGGCTGGAATCATAGTGGACGGCCCAGATGATGCTACTGGGCCTAATTCGGATAGGGCATAACGGGCCTTGGGTTAGCGGGCTGTAAATGGGCTATATGCAAACAGGCCGTTAACAGGCTTTCCATGGGCCGGCCCGCCAGCTTTTGACCAAGTCAAACGGGCCGGCCATCCAGCTTTTGACCAAGTCAAAAGGGTCGGCCTTTTCACAGGAATGGGCCACTGTTGGGCCATGCCATGTGTCGACGTATCATAGGCGCCTATCTGACTCGCTGACGAGCTGACATGTGTTTCGTCCGGCCAATAAGAATTTTACACGTGGAAATTTCCCATTGGTCGGGGCTGTTAACGGGTTATCGGATCAAAAACCCGACCCGATAGCTTAACAGCGTTCCGTTACGGTGGATGCCACGTGTCGTTCACCCTTGACGAAAGCACTTCTGTGAAGCGTGATTTATCGTCATGGAAGTGGACACTTCCGTGATGATAAATTTGGTAATGTCATGGAACACTTCTACGACAGCACGGGTATGACTATCTTGATTCTGTCATAAATTTGTCATGGATGTACATGCATGACAAAAAAGCGACCTACTGTGACAAACACGTATCATCACGGAAGTGTATTTTTTTGTAGTGAAGCTTGGCAGTTGCCAAGAGGAGTGCCCATACCCATGTGTTTATGTCTCCTTTGTTGGTGAAGAAGGTGTTGGTGATGATGGATAATCGCACATCGAGCGTAGGAGATCCTCTAATTTCCAGATAATGCCCTTGAGTGCAATGATATGCTCCCTGAGCAAAATATTTTCACTTGTGAGATACTTGTTTTGAATGCAAGCTAACTCAATCATCTTGAAAGCTTCAATCTCCATTGGGGTAAAGAGATTGTGATGAGGTTGAAGGATGTCTTCTTCTACTATTGTCGGAACTTGATCCCCCACGGCCTTCTTGATCCCATCATCCTTGTTGATCTCTCCGGGCTCTTCTCTCTTCAGCTCTATCTTCATTAGCCAAGCATCATTGCCCTCATTGTTGGAAGAGGAAGGAGAAGACATGATGCTTGGCCTTAACAACCCTGACAGAAAACAACTCGAAACAAAAACATGAGATATTTGCATGATACGGTGGTCAAAACCTTCGGGAGATTATATAGTGAATTTTTACCGACTAAAAGAAGTATCGTGCAAGAAAATGGAGTCCGGAGAGCACACGAGGTGCCCACGAGGCAGGGGGCGCGCCCAGGGGGTAGGGTGCGCCCTACACCCTCGTGGAAGCCTCGTGTCCTTCCCGGACTACTTCTTATTTTCCTATTTTCTTAAATATTCCAAAACAGAGAAAAATTGCCATTAGAACTGTTTTGGAGTCGGTTTACTTACCGTACCACATAGCTTTTCCTTTTCGGAGTCTAAAACGTTCTGGAAAGTGTCCCTTATGTATTCCTCTGGGGTTATGGTTTCAATAACATTAGTTTCAACATTTATGGGATTACTTGAGATATATTGTTTGATTCTTTGACCATTGACCACCCTCGGATTTGTGCCTTCGAAGTTGTTGATTTTTATGGCACCGGAACGATAGACCTCCTCCATGATGTAAGGACCTTCCCATTTAGATAGGAGTTTGACTGCAAAAAATCTTAAACAAGAGTTGTATAACAATACATAATCACCTACATTAAACTCATGTTTTTGTATCCTTTTATCATGCCATCTTTTAACTTTTTCTTTAAATAGTTTGGCATTCTCGTAGGCCTGGGTTCTCCATTCATCAAGTGAGCTAATGTCAAAAAGCCTCTTCTCACCGGCAAGTTTGAAGTCATAGTTGAGCTCTTTAATAGCCCAATATGCCTTATGTTCTAATTCAAGAGGTAAGTGACATGCTTTACCATAAACCATTTTATACGGAGACATACCCATAGGATTTTTATATGCAGTTCTATAAGCCCATAATGCATCATCAAGTTTCTTGGACCAATTCTTCCTAGATCTATTAAAATTCTTTTGCAAAATTAATTTAAGCTCTCTATTGCTAAGTTCTGCTTGACCACTAGACTGTCGATGATATGGAGATGCAATTCTATGATTTACATCATACTTAGCAAGCATTTTACGAAAAACACCATGAATAAAATGCGAGCCACCATTAGTCATTAGGGGCGTGTTTGGTTGCCCGCGTTAGGCCCAGCCTAGCCCGGGAGGGAAGAATTTGGCCCATTTGGTTTCCTGCATTCACTGTACGGCCCGCATCGCACGAAACTTAAAGCACGTGCAGGCCAGGCCAAGGGGAAACACACGAATCGGCAGTAGCTCGCGAGCCTGGCTCGGGTGAGGCAGGGGAGGGCGACGCGCTTCTCCCCTCGTGCGAGCAGGGGAGATGGCGCGAGCTCGCCCGCGTCGCTGAAAATCGATCGGAGGATTTCGGCTCACCTCCCATCGCTCCACCCCTATTTAGCCCCTCCCTCACTGCCCCAACTCCCGCCACAATTCTTCCTCCATTCGCGCTTTCCCGCCGACACGCATTGGCACCGACGAGCAGGTAAGTGGCACATCTTCATCGGCCGGCGGTCCACGGCGTCGGAGCTCTTTCACCGGTCGGTGTTCATCTTCCACCACCGTCCCCCCTCGTCCTCAAGCTGCAGCCATGGCCTCTGTGAGTTTAATCCCCCTTTCTCTCTGTTCCTTCTAGCTAGATCTGAGCTGCACCTAGGGTTTGATCTAGATGCATGGTTGATTAGTGGTTTGATCTGTGAGCAGATATGGTTGGTTGCTATGCTGCGGTTGCAATTTGTGGTAGGGCTAGATGTTCAAGCATGTGGTAGGCTAGATTAGTAGTAGAGTTTGAAGTTGAACCTTGTGCTTGTGTTGAATCATGCTTAGATCTGTGATTTGTAGCTATTGGTGGTCCATTTGTAGCATGTTGTTTGTTGTAGATGTATGTTCCTGCTCATAGATTGTCTGGTATGCTTAGTATGATAGTGATGAAGCATGTGCTTGCTATGATAGTGATGAACCATGTACATGTATGCTCCTGCTTTCATGGATTGTCTGGTATGTTGTGTGCTATGCTCACTATCAATGCGTGCTACGATTGTAGGACATGACCATGCAGATGCAAGATCTTAGTCAGGCCCTTGTCGTGTCCGACAGCCAGTTTGCTCCATCGTTTGTCGAGGACTCGTAGCCTATGTCTGAGATGGCACCTGATTCAGAGGTGTTCAAGTCTGATTCCCTCTATGTGCCAGTAGTGCTCGTTGAGCCAACTCCTGCTGCTGCTGCTGCCGCTGCAATCAAGCTAGCAGGAGCAAAGGCAAAGAAGGATGGTAGGTCGAACAACATGAAGTGGCAGCCGTTCATGTCCATGTTCATGCTGAACAATATGTGTGAGCTCATCTCTAGTGGAGTTAGGACTGGCAAGGGCTTCAAGGAGGTGCACTTGAACACCGTTGCGTAGCAGGTGTTCGAGTTCTGTGGGCAAGAGGTGTCTGCCACCCAGGTGTACAACCACCTGAGGAACTGGAGAAGTCGATGGATCCAAGTGTCCAAGCTGAGAGACCATAGCGGCGCCTCATGGGATGAGAACAATTGCTCCATAGTTCTGGAGGCAGACCATGTTGGGTTTCGTAGTAATTTCAAAAAATTTCCTACGCACACGCAAGATCATGGTGATGCACAGCAACGAGAGGGGGAGAGTGTGATCTACGTACCCTTGTAGATCGACAACGAAAGCGTTAACTTAGTTGATGTAGTTGTATGTCTCCACGGCCCGACCGATCAAGCACCGAAACTACGGCACCTCCGAGTTCTAGCACACGTTCAGCTCGATGACGATCCCCGGACTCCGATCCAGCAAAGTGTCGGGGAAGAGTTCCGTTAGCACGACGGCGTGGTGACGATCTTGATGTTCTACTGTCGCAGGGCTTCGCCTAAGCACCGCTACAATATTATCGAGGACTATGGTGGAAGGGGGCACCGCACACGGCTAAGAATATGATCACGTGGATCAACTTGTGTCTATGGGGTGCCTCTTGCCTCCGTATATAAAGGATCCAAGGGGGGGTGCGGCCGGCCCTAGTAGGAGGCGCGCAGGAGGAGTCCTACTCCTACCGGGAGTAGGACTCCCCTCCCTTTCCTTGTCCAATTAGGAGAGGGGGAAGGAAGGGAGAGAGGAGAGGGGGGCGCCGCCCCTCCCTCCTTGTCCAATTCGGACTAGGGGGAGAGGGGGCGCGCGGCCTGCCCTGGCAGCCCTTCCTCTTCTCCACTTTAGGCCCATGAGGCCCATTAACCCCCCGGGGGGTTCCGGTAACCCCCCGATGCTCCGGTTTTATCCGAAACTTCCCCGGGACACTTCCGGTGTCCGAATATAGCCGTCCAATATATCAATCTTTATGTCTCGACCATTTCGAGACTCCTCGTCATGTCCGTGATCACATCCGGCACTCCGAACTAACTTCGGTACATCAAAACTCATAAACTCATAATATAACTGTCATCGAAACCTTAAGCGTGCGGACCCTACGGGTTCGAGAATAATGTAGACATGACCGAGACACGTCTCCGGTCAATAACCAATAGCGGAACCTGGATGCTCATATTGGCTCCTACATATTCTACGAAGATCTTTATCGGTCAGACCGCATAACAACATACGTTGTTCCCTTTGTCATCGGTATGTTACTTTCCCGAGATTCGATCGTCCGTATCTCAATACCTAGTTCAATCTCGTTACCGGCAAGTCTCTTTACTCGTTCCGTAATACATCATCTCGCAACTAACTCATTAGTTGCAATGCTTGCAAGGCTTATGTGATGTGCATTACCGAGAGGGCCCAGAGATACCTCTCCGACAATCGGAGTGACAAATCCTAATCTCGAAATACGCCAACCCAACATGTACCTTTGGAGACACCTGTAGAGTACCTTTATAATCACCCATTTACATTGTGACGTTTGGTAGCACACAAAGTGTTCCTCTGGCAAACGGGAGTTGCATAATCTCATAGTCATAGGAACATGTATAAGTCATGAAGAAAGCAATAGCAACATACTAAACGATCGGGTGCTAAGCTAATGGAATGGGTCATGCCAATCAGATCATTCAACTAATGATGTGATCCCGTTAAACAAATGACAACTCTTTGTCCATGGTTAGGAAACATAACCATCTTTGATTAATGAGCTAGTCAAGTAGAGGCATACTAGTGACACTCTGTTTGTCTATGTATTCACACATGTATTATTTTTCCGGTTAATACAATTCTAGCATGAATAATAAACATTTATCATGATATAAGGAAATAAATAATAACTTTATTATTGCCTCTAGGGCATATTTCCATCAGTCTCCCACTTGCACTAGAGTCAATAATCTAGATTACATAGTAATGATTCTTACACCCTTGGAGCCTTGGTGCTGATCATGTTTTGCTCGTGGAAGAGGCTTAGTCAACGGGTCTGCAACATTCAGATCCATATGTATCTTGCAAATCTCTATGTCTCCCACCTGGACTAGATCCCGGATGGAATTGAAGCGTCTCTTGATGTGCTTGGTTCTCTTGTGAAATCTGGATTCCTTTGCCAAGGCAATTGCACCAGTATTGTTACAAAAGATTTTCATTGGACCCGATGCACTAGGTATGACACCTAGATCGGATATGAACTCCTTCATCCAGACTCCTTCATTTGCTGCTTCCGAAGCAGCTATGTACTCCGCTTCACATGTAGATCCCGCCACAACGCTTTGTTTAGAACTGCACCAACTGACAGCTCCACCGTTTAATGTAAACACATATCCGGTTTGCGATTTAGAATCGTCCGGATCAGTGTCAAAGCTTGCATCAATGTAACCTTTTACGATGAGCTCTTTGTCACCTCCATATATGAGAAACATATCCTTTGTCCTTTTCGGGTATTTCAGGATGTTCTTGACCGCTGTCCAGTGATCCACTCCCGGATCACTTTGGTACCTCCCTGCTAAACTTATAGCAAGGCACACATCAGGTCTGGTACACAGCATTGCATACATGATAGAGCCTATGGCTGAAGCATAGGGAACATCTTTCATTTTCTCTCTATCTTCTGCAGTGGTCGGGCGTTGAGTCTTACTCAACTTCACACCTTGTAACACAGGCAAGAACCCTTTCTTTGCTTGATCCATTTTGAACTTCTTCAAAACTTTGTCAAGGTATGTGCTTTGTGAAAGTCCAATTAAGCGTCTTGATCTATCTCTATAGATCTTAATGCCTAATATGTAAGCAGCTTCACCGAGGTCTTTCATCGAAAAACTCTTATTCAAGTATCCCTTTATGCTATCCAAAAGTTCTATATCATTTCCAATTAGTAATATGTCATCCACATATAATATCAGAAATGCTACAGAGCTCCCACTCATTTTCTTGTAAATACAGGCTTCTCCAAAAGAATGTATAAAACCAAATGCTTTGATCACACTTTCAAAGCGTTTATTCCAACTCCGAGAGGCTTGCACCAGTCCATAAATGGATCGCTGGAGCTTGCACACTTTGTTAGCTCCCTTTGGATCGACAAAACCTTTTGGTTGCATCATATACAACTCTTCTTCCAGAAATCCATTCAGGAATGCAGTTTTGACATCCATCTGCCAAATTTCATAATCATAAAATTCGGCAATTGCTAACATGATTCGGACAGACTTAAGCATCGCTATGGGCGAGAAGGTCTCATCGTAGTCAATCCCTTGAACTTGCCGAAAACCTTTTGCAACAAGTCGAGCTTTGTAGACAGTAATATTACCATCAGCGTCAGTCTTCTTCTTGAAGATCCATTTATTCTCAATTGCTTGCCGATCATCGGGCAAGTCAACCAAAGTCCATACTTTGTTCTCATACATTGATCCCATCTCAGATTTCATGGCTTCAAGCCATTTTGTGGAATCTGGGCTCACCATCGCTTCTTCATAGTTCATAGGTTCATCATGATCTAGTAGCATGACTTCCAGAATAGGATTACCGTACCACTCTGGCGCGGATCTCACTCTGGTTGATCTATGAGGTTCAGTAGTATCTTGTTCTGAAGTTTCATGATCTTCATCATTAGCTTCCTCACTAACTGGTGTAGGTGTCACAGAAACAGTTTTCTGTGATGCACTACTTTCCAATAAGGGAGCAGGTACAGTTACCTCGTCAAGTTCTACTTTCCTCCCACTCACTTCTTTCGAGAGAAACTCCTTCTCCAGAAAGTTTCCGAACTTAGCAACAAAAGTCTCACCTTCGGATCTGTGATAGAAGGTGTATCCAATAGCCTCCTTTGGATATCCTATGAAGACACATTTCTCCGATTTGGGTTCGAGCTTATCAGGTTGAAGCTTTTTCACATAAGCATCGCAGCCCCAAACTTTCAGAAACGACAACTTTGGTTTCTTGCCAAACCATAGTTCATAAGGCGTCGTCTCAACGGATTTTGATGGTGCCCTATTTAACGTGAATGCAGCCGTCTCCAAAGCATAACCCCAAAACGATAGCGGTAAATCAGTAAGAGACATCATAGATCGCACCATATCTAGTAAAGTACGATTACGACGTTCGGACACACCATTACGCTGTGGTGTTTCGGGTGGCGTGAGTTGTGAAACTATTCTGTATTGTTTCAAATGTACACCAAACTCGTAACTCAAATATTCTCCTCCACGATCAGATCGTAGAAACTATATTTTCTTGTTACGATGATTTTCAACTTCACTCTGAAATTCTTTGAACTTTTCAAACGTTTCAGACTTATGTTTCATTAAGTAGATATACCCATATCTGCTTAAGTCATCTGTGAAGGTGAGAAAATAACGATATCTGCCACGAGCCTCAATATTCATCGGACCACATACATCTATATGTATGATTTCCAACAAATCTGTTGCTCTCTCCATAGTACCGGAGAACGGTGTTTTAGTCATCTTGCCCATGAGGCACGGTTCGCAAGTACCAAGTGATTCATAATCAAGTGGTTCCAAAAGTCCACCAGTATGGAGTTTCTTCATGCGCTTTACACCGATATGACCTAAACGGCAGTGCCACAAATAAGTTGCACTATCATTATCAACTCTGCATCTTTTGGCTTCAACACTATGAATATGTGTGTCACTACTATCGAGATTCAATAAAAATAGACCACTCTTTAAGGCTACAAGACCATAAAAGATATTACTCATATAAATAGAACAACCATTATTCTCAGATTTAAATGAATAACCGTCTCGCATCAAACAAGATCCAGATATAATGTTCATGCTTAACGCTGGCACCAAATAACAATTATTTAGGTCTAATATTAATCCCGAAGGTAGATGTAGAGGTAGCGTGCCGACTGCGATCACATCGACTTTGGAACCGTTTCCCACGCGCATCGTCACCTCGTCCTTAGCCAATCTTCGCTTAATCCGTAGTCCCTGTTTCGAGTTGCAAATATTAGCAACAGAACCAGTATCAAATACCTAGGTGCTACTGCGAGCATTAGTAAGGTACACATCAATAACATGTATATCACATATACCTTTGTTCACCTTGCCATCCTTCTTATCCGCCAAATACTTGGGGCAGTTCCGCTTCCAGTGACCAGTCTGCTTGCAGTAAAAGCACTCAGTTTCAGGCTTAGGTCCAGGTTTGGGTTTCTTCTCTTGAGTAGCAACTTGCTTGCTGTTCTTTTTGAAGTTCCCCTTCTTCTTCCCTTTGCCCTTTTTCTTGAAACTAGTGGTCTTGTTGACCATCAACACTTGATGCTCCTTCTTGATTTCTACCTCCGCAGCTTTCAGCATTGCGAAGAGCTCGGGAATAGTCTTATTCATCCCTTGCATATTATAGTTCATCACGAAGCTCTTGTAGCTTGGTGGCAGTGATTGGAGAATTCTGTCAATGACGCAATCATCTGGAAGATTAACTCCCAATTGAATCAAGTGATTATTATACCCAGATATTTTGAGTATATGCTCACTGACAGAACTGTTCTCCTCCATCTTGCAGCTATAGAACTTATTGGAGACTTCATATCTCTCAATCCGGGCATTTGCTTGAAATATTAACTTCAACTCCTGGAACATCTCATATGCTCCATGACGTTCAAAACGTTGTTGAAGTCCCGATTCTAAGCCGTAAAGCATGGCACACTGAACTATCGAGTAGTCATCAGCTTTGCTCTGCCAGACGTTCATAACATCTGGTGTTGCTCCAGCAGCAGGCCTGGCACCCAACGGTGCTTCCAGGACGTAATTCTTCTGTGCAACAATGAGGATAATCCTCAAGTTACGGATCCAGTCCGTGTAATTGCTACCATCATCATTCAACTTTGCTTTCTCAAGGAATGCATTAAAATTCAACGGAACAATAGCACGGGCCATCTATCTACAATCAAGCATAAACAAGCAAGATACTATCAGGTACTAAGTTTCATGATAAATTTAGGTTCAAATAATTTACTTAAAGAACTCCCACTTAGATAGACATCCCTCTAATCCTCTAAGTGATTACATGATCCAAATCAACTAAACCATGTCCGATCATCATGTGAGATGGAGTAGTTTCGTTGGTGAACATCACTATGTTGATCATATCTACTATATGATTCACGCTCGACCTTTCGGTCTCCGTGTTCCGAGGCCATATCTGTATATGCTTGGCTCGTCAAGTATAACCTGAGTATTCTGCGTGTGCAACTGTTTTGCACCCGTTGTATTTGAACGTAGAGCCTATCACACCCAATCATCACGTGGTGTCTCAGCACGAAGAACTTTCGCAACGGTGCATACTCAGGGAGAACACTTCTTGATAATTAGTGAGAGATCATCTTATAATGCTACTGTCAATCAAAGCAAGATAAGATGCATAAAAGATAAACATCACATGCAATCAATATAAGTGATATGATATGGCCATCATCATCTTGTGCTTGTGATCTCCATCTTCGAAGCACCGTTGTGATCACCATCGTCACCGGCGTGACACCTTGATCTCCATCGTAGCATCGTTGTCGTCTCGCCAATCTTATGCTTCCACGACTATCGCTACCGCTTAGTGATAAAGTAAAGCATTACATCGCGATTGCATTGCATACAATAAAGCGACAACCATATGGCTCCTGCCAGTTGCCGATAACTCGGTTACAAAACATGATCATCTCATACAATAAAATTTAGCATCATGTCTTGACCATATCACATCACAACATGCCCTGCAAAATCAAGTTAGACGTCCTCTACTTTGTTGTTGCAAGTTTTACGTGGCTGCAACGGGCTTAAGCAAGAACCAATCTTACCTACGCATCAAAACCACAACGATAGTTTGTCAAGTTGGTGTTGTTTTAACCTTCGCAAGGACCGGGCGTAGCCACACTCGGTTCAACTAAAGTTGGAGAAACTGTCACCCGCAAGCCACCTATGTGCAAAGCACGTCGGGAGAACCGGTCTCGCGTAAGCGTACGCGTAATGTCGGTCCGGGCCGCTTCGTCCAACAATACCGCCGAACCAAAGTTTGACATGCTGGTAAGCAGTATGACTTATATCGCCCACAACTCACTTGTGTTCTACTCGTGCATATAACATCAACATATAAAACCTAGGCTTGGATGCCACTGTTGGGTTTCATAGTAATTTCAAAAAATTTCCTACGCACATGCAAGATCATGGTGATGCATAGCAACGAGAGGGGGAGAGTGTGATCTACGTACCCTTGTAGATCGACAACGGAAGCGTTTACTTAGTTGATGTAGTTGTACGTCTCCACGGCCCGACCGATCAAGCACCGAAACTATGGCACCTCCGAGTTCTAGCACACGTTCAGCTCGACGACGATCCCCGGACTCCGATCCAGCAAAGTGTCGGGGAAGAGTTCCGTCAGCACGACGGCGTGGTGACGATCTTGATGTTCTACTGTCGCAGGGCTTCGCCTAAGCACCGCTACAATATTATCGAGGACTATGGTGGAAGGGGGCACCGCACACGGCTAAGAATATGATCACGTGGATCAACTTGTGTCTATGGGGTGCCTCTTGCCTCCGTATATAAAGGATCCAAGGGGGGGTGCGGCCGGCCCTAGTAGGAGGTGCGCAGGAGGAGTCCTACTCCTACCGGGAGTAGGACTCCCCTCCCTTTCCTTGTCCAATTAGGAGAGGAGGGAGGAAGGGAGAGAGGAGAGGGGGGCGCCGCCCCTCCCTCCTTGTCCAATTCGGACTAGGGGGAGAGGGGGCGCGCGGCCTGCCCTGGTAGCCCCTCCTCTTCTCCACTATAGGCCCATGAGGCCCATTAACCCCTCGGGGGGTTCCGATAACCCCCCGGTGCTCCGGTTTTATCCGAAACTTCCCCGGAACACTTCCGGTGTTCGAATATAGCCGTCCAATATATCAATCTTTATGTCTCGGCCATTTCGAGACTCCTCGTCATGTCCGTGATCACATCCGGGACTCCGAACTAACTTCGGTACATCAAAACTCATAAACTCATAATATAACTGTCATCGAAACCTTAAGCGTGCGGACCCTACGGGTTCGAGAATAATGTAGACATGACCGAGACACGTCTCCGGTCAATAACCAATAGCGGAACCTGGATGCTCATATTGGCTCCTACATATTCTACGAAGATCTTTATCGGTCAGACCGTATAACAACATACGTTGTTCCCTTTGTCATCGGTATGTTACTTTCCCGAGATTCGATCGTCCGTATCTCAATACCTAGTTCAATCTCGTTACCGGCAAGTCTCTTTACTCGTTCCATAATACATCATCTCGCAACTAACTCATTAGTTGCAATGCTTGCAAGGCTTATGTGATGTGCATTACCGAGAGGGCCCAGAGATACCTCTCCGACAATCAGACTGACAAATCCTAATCTCGAAATACGCCAACCCAACATGTACCTTTGGAGACACCTGTAGAGTACCTTTATAATCACCCATTTACGTTGTGACGTTTGGTAGCACACAAAGTGTTCCTCCGGCAAACGGGAGTTGCATAATCTCATAGTCATAGGAACATGTATAAGTCATGAAGAAAGCAATAGCAACATACTAAACGATCGGGTGCTAAGCTAATGGAATGGGTCATGTCAATCAGATCATTCAACTAATGATGTGATCCCGTTAATCAAATGACAACTCTTTGTCCATGGTTAGGAAACATAACCATCTTTGATTAATGAGCTAGTCAAGTAGAGGCATACTAGTGACACTCTGTTTGTCTATGTATTCACACATGTATTATGTTTCCGGTTAATACTATTCTAGCATGAATAATAAACATTTATCATGATATAAGGAAATAAATAATAACTTTATTATTGCCTCTAGGGCATATTTCCTTCAGACCACTACGCCGGCCATGTCGCGGTTAGCTCACATCCCTCTTCCTTTTCATACTGTCCACCATTGCCTACTCCTAATCACAACTAACAACATTGTGTTTCATTCTTAGGACCACCCAAGGGACGATGAGATCCTCAACACATCCATCCAGAACTACAACCAGATGCAGCACATCTTTTCCTTCGGGCTGGCAACTGGGAAGCATGCCATGGGCTCGGGTGAGCCTCTTGGTTCTCCCATGCCAGACTTCCCTGGGACATCGGACGTCGAGGTCCTTGATGGCCCTGACAAGCCTGCTGTGAAGCCCTTCGACAAGCCATTTGACCCCGTCCATGATAGGAAGATGAAGAGAGGAGGCCTGATGGAGGAGGAGATCAATGTCTTCTGCAGCATGACTGAGGCAGTGAAGGAGGTGGCAACAGCCATCAGGGAGTGCAAGCCCCTCGACGTCCTCCCTGACATGTATGGCATTGTCATGACCCAGGGTGGATTCAGCGACGAGGCTGTCATGGCAGCTCTCAGCCACCTACTTGACAACAAGGCCATGGCCAACGCTCACAGGGTGCTGTGGCTCAGGAGCTGGCTGGGCAAGCACTACTACTAGTGTACTGCTGCCTGTGAGCGTGCATGATCCCCGACGGCGATGGCGGTGGCGACGACGACGACGATGACGATGACGACGTACATTTTGTGTAGCTAGGGCTCAAAAACTATTTCATGGTCTGTATATTTTGGTGAGGTGGTATATACTAACCCCTCACGCTGATGGTGAACTTGCGGTGGTAGGACGACACCCTCTTTTGTATGTGGTGGTAGGTTAACACCAAGGTAGTGCTAGGTTGAACTTGCTATGCCGTATGATCATGCATGCTTTACTTCTCTTCTGCTCCATTGTTGTTTGTGTGCTACTTTGCTGGCTACTTGTGCTCCATTGATTTGCTGCTTCAACTCTTGCTCTTGTGCATTGCTAGGGAAAGTGGTATGCCGTGTTCATCGGTGAGGTTCTAGGGGTTTATAGTTCATGGGAAGAAGCCAATGCACAAGTGGCATCGTATAGCAACAACAACTATTGAGGGTTCAACAAGCTTACTCCGCTTGGGTGCGAAAGCACGGAGGCAGCAGTGTCGACAGTGCCAAGGTTGGAGCTGTCAAAGTGGAAGCTGCTAAGGTGGATCGTCAGTTCAGCCTGAAGCTGAAGAACTTCATCATCTTCGCCCAGTTCGTCACCATTGTTGTGTTGTGGCGGTTGGTGTGCTAGGTGTGATCATTGCGGGTAAGCTCACCAACTAGGGTACAAGGTAAGCACAACATGTACGCCGTATGCAACCAAATGCCGTGTTCATGTGCCGCTAGGGCCAATGCAGCCAACCAAACAAAGTGCACTTGCGTATTACCTAATGCAGGGACTAGGGATGCAGGCAACCAAACAAGTTCCATATGGCGTATTAGGGCCTGTTTTTCCTCAACCAGGCTGGGTTGAGAAGGGTATGCAATGCGACTACTGTTCCAAACTGGAACCAAACACGCCCTAGATATCTAGGGACTCCAAACCTCAGAAAAATAACTTCTTTAAGCATCTTAATAGAGGTGTTATGATCAGCACTACTAGTTGGAATAGCTTCTACCCACTTAGTAATGTAATCAACAGCAACTAAAATATGTGTATACCCATTAGAGGAAGGAAACGGTCTCATATAATCAAAGCCCCAAACATCAAATGGTTCAATAACAAGTGAATAATTCATAAGCATTTCTTGACGTCTACTAATATGACCAATTCTTTGACATTCATCACAAGACAAGACAAACTTATGGGCATCCTTGAAGAGAGTAGGCCAATAAAACCCGGATTGCAATACCTTATGTGCAGTTCTGTCTCCAGCATGGTGTCCTCCATAAGCCTCGGAGTGGCACTTTTGTAGGATCTGTTCCTGTTCATGCTCAGGTACACAACATCTAATAACACCATCTACTCCTTCTTTATGAAGATGTGGGTCATCCCAGAAGTAATGTCTTAAATCATAGAAGAACTTTTTCTTTTGCCGGTATGTGAAACTAGGTGGTATAAATTTAGCAACAATGTAATTAGCATAATTAACATACCATGGAGCAGTACGAGAAGCATTTATGACAGCTAATTGTTCATCAGGAAAGCTATCATCAATAGGTAGTGGGTCATCAAGAACATTTTCTAACCTAGACAAGTTGTCTGCAACGGGGTTCTCAGCTCCCTTTCTATAAATAATATGCAAATCAAATTCTTGAAGCAAGAGAACCCATCTAATAAGTCTAGGTTTAGCACCTTTCTTTTCCATAAGATATTTAATAGCAGCATGATCAGTGTGAACAGTTACTTTAGAATCAACAATATAAGGTCTGAACTTATCACAAGCAAATACAACTGCTAAAAATTCTTTTTCAGTAGTAGCATAATTTCTTTGGTCACTGTCTAGAGTTTTACTAGCATATTGAATAACATTTAATTTCTTATCAACTCTTTGTCCTAGAACAGCCCCTATAGCATAGTCACTAGCATCACACATAATTTCAAATGGTAAATTCCAATCAGGAGGCTGAACAATAGGTGCAGAAATCAAAGCTTTCTTAAGTATTTCAAATGCTTCTACACAATCATCATCAAAGACAAAAGGGACATATTTTTGTAAGAGATTAGTCAAAGGCCGAGAAATTTTAGAGAAGTACTTAATGAACCTCCTATACAAACCGGCATGACCAAGGAAACTTCTTAAACCTTTGATGTCTTTAGGACACGGCATCTTTTCAATAGCATCAACTTTAGCTTTATCAACTTCAATACCTCTTTCAGAAATTTTATGCCCCAAGATAATAACTTCATTAACCATAAAGTGGCATTTCTCCCAATTCAAGACAAGATTAGTTTCTTCACATCTCTACAAAACTCGATCAAGGTTGCTTAAGCAATCATCAAAAGAAGTCCCATAAATGGAGAAATCATCCATGAATACCTCAACAATCTGTTCACAAAAGTCAGAAAATATAGCAGTCATACATCTTTAAAAAGTAGCAGGTGCATTACATAAACCAAAAGGCATACGTCTATAAGCAAAGGTACCAAAAGGGCAAGTAAAAGTTTTCTTCTCTTGATCCTCTTTTGACACAGGTATTTGAGAGAAACCAGAATAACCATCTAGAAAGCAGAAATGTGCATGTTTGGATAATCTTTCTAGAATTTGATCAATAAAAGGTAAAGGGTAATGATCCTTTTAGTAGCTTTATTTAATTTGCCGAAATCAATTACCATTCTATAACCTGTAACAATTCTTTGTGGGATCAATTCATCTTTATCATTAGGAACAACAGTAATACCTCCCTTCTTAGGGACACAATGGACAGGACTTACCCACTGACTATCAGCAACGGGATAAATTATACCTGCCTCCAGAAGCTTTAGTATTTCTTTTCTTACCACTTCTTTCATCTTAGGATTTAACCTCGTTGGTGATCAACAACTGGTTTAGCGTCTTTCTCCAGCTTTATTTTGTGCTGGCGTAGAGTGGGACTAATGCCCTTAAGATCATCAAGAGTATATCCAATAGCAGCATGGTGCTTCTTCATAGTTTTCAGTAATTTCTTTTCCTCATGCTCTGAAAGGTTAGAACTAATAATAACAGGATATATCTCTTTCTCATCAAGATAAGCATATTTAAGAGTATCTGGTAAAGGTTTAAGCTCAAACACAGGATCACCCTTAGGTGGAGGAGGATCCCCTAGGATTTCAACAGGCAAGTTGTATTTCAAAATAGGTCCCTGTTTAAAGAATACTTCATCTATTTCCCTTCTTTCATTCATAAACATATCATTTTCATGGTCTAGCAAATATTGTTCTAAAGGATCACTAGGAGGCATGACAATAGAAGCAAGACCAATAATTTCATCTTTACTAGGCAATTCTTTATCATGGGGTTGTCTACAAAATTTTGCAAAATTAAACTCATGAGACATATCCCCTAAACCAACAGAAACAATATCCTTATTACACTCTATCTTAGCATTAACAGTATTCAAGAAGGGTCTACCAAATATAATGGGACAAAAGTCATCTTGTGGGGAACCAAGAACAAGAAAATTAGCAGGATGTTTAACTTTCCCACACAAGACTTCAACATCTCTAACAATCCCAACTGGTGAAATAGTATCTCTATTGGCAAGCTTAATTGTAACATCTATCTCTTCTATCTCAGCAGGTGCAATATCATGCATAATTTCTTTGTATAAGGAATGAGGTATTGCACTTGCACTAGCACCCATATCACATAAGCCATGATAGAAATGATCTCCTACTTTAACAGAAATAACAGGCATGCCTACAATAGGTCTATGTTTATTTTTAGTATCAGGTCTAGCAATTCTAGCAGATTCATTGCAGAAGTAAATAACATGCCCATCAATGTTATCGGTGAAGAGATCTTTAACCATAGCAACACTAGGTTCAACTTTAATTTGCTCAGGGGGTTTGGGTGTCTTAATATTACTTTTGTTGACCACGGTTGAAGCTTTAGCATGATCCTTTATTCTAACAGGGAAAGGTGGTTTCTCAATATAAGCAGTAGGAACAACATGATCATTATAAGTGATAGTCTTTTATTCAACTTTAATAGGTGCAACTACTTTTACTTCCATGGGAGGATTATATTTAAACCACTTCTCCTTAGGGAGATCAACATGAGTAGCGAAGGATTCACAGAAAGAATCTACTATCTTAGAGTCAAGCCCATATTTAGTGCTAAATTCACGGAAAGCATCGGTATCCATAAAAGATTTAACACAATCAAACTTAGGTGTTATACATGACTCCTTACCTTCGTCGAGTTCCCAATCTTCAGAGTTGAGTTTAATACTTCCCCATAAATCCCATTTAAATTCAATAGTCTTCATCATAAAAGATCCAGTACAAGAAGTATCGAGCATGGAGCGATTACTGAGAGAAAGCCGAGCATAAATTTTTTGAATAATCATTTATTTTGAGAGATCATGATTGGGGCATGAATATAACATTGACTTAAGCCTCCCCCAAGCTTGAGCGATGCTTTCTCCTTCGCGAGGCCAAAAATTATATATATAATTACGATCACGACGAACAAGATGCATAGGATAAAACTTCTGATGAAATTCCAATTTCAATCGTTGGTAGTTCCATGATCCAATATCATCACATAGCCTAAACCATGTCAATGCATCTCCATTCAAAGATATAGGGAAAACCTTCTTCTTGATAACATCCTCGGGCATACCTGCAAGCTTAAATAATCCACAAACTTCATCCACATAGATTAGGTGCAAATCGGGATGTAATGTTCCGTCACCTGTGAAAGGATTAGCTAGAAGTTTCTCTATCATACCCGAAGGAATTTCAAAGTAAACATTTTCAGTAGGTTCAGTAGGTTGAGGAGCAACTCTTTGCTCTACTGGTCGGGGTGAAGATACCCCGAACAAGCCCCTCAAAGGATTATGTTCCATAGTAACAAGTGACAGTAAATTTCAGCACACTATATAAATTTCTCCTTACCAAATTCCACCTAACAAAGGCGCTTCACTCCCCGGCAATGGTGCCAGAAAAGAGTCTTGATGGCCCACAAGTGTAGGGGATCTATCGTAGCCTTTTCGATAAGTAAGTGTGTCGAACCCAACGAGGAGCAGAAGGAAATGATAAGCGGTTTTCAGCATGGTGTTCTCTGCAAGCACTGAAATTATTAGCAACAGATAGTTTTGTGATAAGGTAATTTGTAATGGGTAACAAGTAATAAAAGTAAATAATGTGCAGCAAGATGGCCCAATCCTTTTTGTAGCAAAGGACAAGCCTGGACAAACTCTTATATAAAGGAAAGCGCTCCCAAGGACACATGGGAATTATCGTCAAGCTAGTTTTCATCACGTTCATATGATTCGCGTTCGGTACTTTGATAATTTGATATGTGGGTGGACCGGTGCTTGGGTACTGCCCTTACTTGGCCAAGCATCCCACTTATGATTAACCCCTATTGCAAGCATCCGCAACTACAACAGAAGTATTAAGGTAAACCTAACCATAGCATGAAACATATGGATCCAAATCAGCCCCTTACGAAGCAACGTATAAACTAGGGTTTAAGCTTCTGTCACTCTAGCAACCCATCATCTACTTATTACTTCCCAATGCATCCATCTAGGCCCAAACAATGGTGAAGTGTCATGTAGTCGACGTTCACATGACACCACTAGAGGGATGACAACATACATCTCATCAAAATATCGAACGAATACCAAATTCACATGACTACTTATAGCAAGACTTCTCCCATGTCGTCAGGAACAAACGTAACTACTCACAAAGCATATTCATGTTCATCATCAGAGGGGTATTAATATGCATAATGGATCTGAACATATGATCTTCCACCAAGTAAACCAACTCGCATCAACTACAAGGAGTAATCAACACAACCAGCAACCCACAGGTACCTATCTGAGGTTTAGATACAAAGATTAGATACAAGATATGAACTATGGTTTGAGATGAGATGGTGCTGGTGAAGATGTTGATGGAGATTGACCCCCTCCCAATGAGAGGATCGTTGGTGATGACGATAGTGATGATTTCCCCCTCCTTGAGGGAAGTTTCCCCGGCAGAACAGCTCCGTTGGAGCCCTAGATTGGTTCCGCCAAGGTTCCGCCTTGTGGCAGTGGAGTTTCGTCCCGTGAGCTAGCTTATAATATTTTTCCTCGACAAAAGACTCCATATAGCCAAAGATGGGCATCAGAGGTCCACCAGGGGGCCCACGAGGTAGGGGGCGCGTCCCCCACCCTCATGGACGGTGGGTGGCCCCCCTCTGGTACTTCTTTCACCCAATATTTTTTATATATTCTTAAAATAATTCCCGTGGAGTTTCAGGACTTTTGGAGATGTGTAGAATAGGTCTCTAATATTTGCTCCTTTTCCAGCCCAGAATTCTAGCTGTCGGCATTCCCCCTCTTCATGTAAACCTTGTAAAATAAGAGAGAAAAGGCATAAATATTGTGACATAATGTGTAATAACAGCCCATAATGCAATAAATATCGATATAAAAGCATGATGCAAAATGGACGTATACACATCAGTGAAAACAATTCCCGGGATGCCTACACTAACTAGAGAGGAAGCTAATGATGATGATCATGAAACTTCACATCAAGTTTGTCGTGGAATTGTCACAGCAGATATCCTAGCAAAAGGACTTAGTCGTAGGGCCATCGCAACTAGGAAAGTTAAAGGGGTTAATCGGGACAAAGGACACGAGAGATTTTATACTAGTTCAGCCCCTTACGATGAAGGTAAAAGCCTATGTCTAGTTGTGTTGATATTGCTGGGGTTTTGATCACCAAGAGTCTAACTCACCGGCTTGGTTATCGATCTCTTGTTTCTTGCCCTAAACCGCCACCGGGCCGTCCCCTTATATACACGGGTTGACGCCTGGCGGCCTACGGAGTCCCGGCCGGCTCATAAAGCGTGTCCGGCTCGGTGACTTCTTTTATATGCCTTTCCTTACAAGTCTTTCCTTACATATGGCGGTCTACAATATTGGGCCTCAAGCTGCCTCTAGGCTTAGGCCTTCTATAAGCTTTAATAAACTATCACCTTGAATGTTTACTGGGCTTCCTTTGTGACCCGCCATTGGGGCTGACCCAGCCCCTCCTGGGCGGGTCATAACTGATAGCTATATCCCCAACATTAGGCCCCAGGTTGACTTTGAACTTTGTTCTTTGTCAATCTTCAACACTTAAACAAAAATCCATCTTCCTATCCTCGCAGAGGTTTTTGTAACCAGCCATGACGTCATCTCTTGAAAACACAAAAAACTTTTATGTCGTCATCTCTGAACGGATCTTCGTCTTTAATGCCTTCCGAGAATCGAGGCGTCCGTTTAGTTGGATAACCATTATTTGGGTCTTCCTCGATTTTCGTGCCCGCCTGTTCCCTTATCCCCTTATAAATAGGCACGCCCCAGCCTTTCTCATTCTTCTCTCGTCTTCATCTTCTTCCTCTCACAACCTCTGCTGCTGCTCGAGCTCTGCCGCCGTCAGAGAGCACCTCACCCCCGTCGACTTTGGCCGCTGCATCGACCGGAATCAGTCCAGAGAACGACGACGACTTTCCGTGAAAGACCTGTGGCTGTAAGCGTTTCCCTTCTTGCTCCTCAGATCTGCATTAGGGCTTTCTAGGTTTTCCGCATGTTCTTCGTAGTTCATCGCAGTTTCTCCGTAGTTCTTCCACTACAGCCTCTTCTTGATCCAAAAAGAGATATATGCTTGTGTGGTAGGTGTTTGGTGCCTACTCTTGACACTAGTAGATCCCTTTTCCCAGTATAAAGGCCTCATTAGGACTCACAAACTCATCTGCGCTAAACTTTTAGGTCTAGAATTTTTTCCATTTTGAATAGCCATTTGATCTGGAATAATATCAAGCAATTAGGTAACTTGTTTGTCTCAACACTTAGCTGAATCTGCTTTCTCAAATATCTATGGTCATGGAGGCTTATTGCACCGGCTTACTTTTCCTTATATGACATTAGCCCTTACTTAAGCCGCCATTACTCCCATGTACCATTATCACTTAATTTCACCATTATCATTGAATTGAACCGGCATGTTGCTTTCCTTTCAGTTCGTTTTTTGAACAGCATGTCGTCCAAAGCACCGACTTTCTACATTTGGGTCCCTTCGACAGTAACTGAGGACAATCTGAAGGAGTTCTTTAACATAGGTTTTTTGCCAGGAAAGAATGTTATGTCTTACCGTGCACCTGACCCGGACGAGGAACGGCCCAATCCAAAATATGGTGAAGTTATTGTCTTTTTTGACCACATGAACCGTGGTTTTTCCCCACCCGGCTCAAAGTTCTTCAGAGATGTCCTCCATTTTTTCAAACTCCACCCTCAAGATATCGGGCCCAATTCCATATCCAATATCTGCAACTTCCAAGTGCTTTGTGAGGTGTACCTTCAAGAAGAACCGACTGTGGAACTCTTCAGAGAGTATTTTTATCTAAACCGGCAGAACAAGTGCACCAATGGCCCTAGCTTGGAACTTGGAGGCATCTCAATTCAGCGTCGATAGGGCCCCGTCTTCCCCCTAATAGTCTTGCCAAGTCATCCCAAGGACTATAATCAGACTTGGTGCTATTGTCAAGACACTTCACCAGCAAATGAGAAGCCCCTGCCGGGTTATCGCACAGAGCGTCTTGACTCCAAGTTTGCACTCCCTGACAAACTCACTGCCACCGAACGCAAGAAATTGATTCCATCCATTAAAAGAATTAACGCTTTATTGGGGAACGGCTTAACCGGAGTTGACTTGACCCGTTGCTGGGTTGCGTGGCGGGTCATCCCTCTAAGCCGCCGCTCGAAATTGATGTATGAATATGGTGGAGGCCCAGACGACTCTCTTCGTCACAGCTCCGTTCAACTAACCGAAGAAGATATTATTTCAATGTCAACCCTTCTGGTAAACGCAAATATGAAGACTGCAGTGAAGTCAGGTTAAACCCCTTCTGCAAACTTAACCCGGCGCCAGAGGTAAAGAACCTCTGATTTCTTTCTTTTTTGTATTTTTCTCAGCCGTTTTAAATACATGCATGGCATTTCATCTTGTTGATCTGTTTATAGGCCAAATCTGATTTCTAGAAAGCCAAGTTTGACCACAAAGCCGCCAAGAAAGCTAGAGCCGCCGCCATAACCGCCAAGAGACGACCCGGAGATCTAAGGAGAAGAAGAAGAGCACCGCTGAAGACCTGCTGAAGCTTGATGATGATACTTCTGAGTCGGAGGTAGCCCTTGACTCCCTTGGCCAGCTTTTTAATAATCTTATTAACACTGATCATTGCCAGGACGACACAGGGGCCAGTCAAGCCGTGGAAGAAGAGGTAACTATTTCCTCCGACTCAGCCCATTTGCCAAGACAGAAACTTCGAGTCGTAACCCGGAAAGTAAGTTTTTCACACCCTTTGGCTTATCTCTACCCTCATTTTCTTTTGAAAAAGCAGCAACAAGAGAGACGCCATCAGTCCTGGAACAACGATGAACCGCATGCTGTTCTTCAACAAACTCCTCAAAAATGCCAGAATGAGGTTTATTTCTTCGCCTTTTACTTTCCATTAATGGATCTTCTCCCTTACATTATTAACTTTATTTTATCTTTGCAGGAGGTGTCTCGCTCTTCTGGCGACTCATCTCAAACTCAATTCCCAGCCTTTAAGACTGCCCCCAGGTAAGGAAGAAATCATCTTTCCTCCGTGTCTTTCGAACTGCTTCTTTATACTAACTGTTTCATAATATCTTTCTTAGTGGTGAAGCCAAGTCCAAGAAGGCTAAGGTGACTAGGCCGGCGGAAGACCCGCCAGTCCTTGCACCTGAATCGGCCATGCCACCTTCTCCTCCTCAAACTGAAGCACCAGAAGACCCGGCTGCCAATGCTAAAGTAGATCCTCCTGAGCCATCAGCTGACGATACCATCATTAACCCTTCTGCTACCGGACCATCTAGCTCGGCCAACCCGCCATCACCGTCTGCCCAGGACGTTCTAATCACTAGAAGTCGTTTTGTTGAGCCGGGGAATCCGACCATGTTGGCTTGGCACACCGCTAAACAAGAGGACCTGGAAAGACGGAAACTGTGATTTGATATTTCTCATTATAGCCATCTGAACGCCAGTGATATATTATCCGGCTATCTCAGCCATGTGCACTCCAGCCGTGACTCAGAAATTGAAATGGTCAAGCAATTGCAGCTGAAGTATGAGGTATGTTTTTCCGGCTTACTTATATTCTGCCAGCGCCCAAGTCTGTAGATTATGATAGAATCTGAATGATCTGTAGACTTATGATATAGGCTAAAGCTTTACCTTTAGATATTTCTAAAGTCCAATAAAGTAGAATAAACTTCACATGTAGTCCCCAAGGACTGGTTCACTTGATCATAAATGAGCCGGTACTTTTAATTTCATAATTGTTTGGTACCAAACCCAACAAATAATGTAATCCGGCTTAATCTTGAGAGACTTTCTGAATATCATGCATTAGCCGTCAAGTGCCAAGTGTTGTTACTTTGTAAGGTACTTGGGAGTTGAAATATATTAGAGTCATAAGAAATTGTTTTGGCATACATTAGCCCCCAAGTGTCAAGTGGTTTTGCAGTGCAAAGTACTTGAGACTTGAATCTTGACTCTTGAATTTAAATTTAAATCTTAACACACTTGTGTATGTTTTGTAGAATGCCTTATCTGAATTGGGTTCGCAATTAACTGACGCCAAGACCCGGCTGGCGGATCAGGAGGCAGAAATCAAGTCTGTGGATTCTAAACTTCAATTAAGTCTGGCTGAGACGGAAAAATTGAGAACCAGCTTGACTGCCAAGAATAAAACATGGGCTGAAGAGAAGACGTTGCTGACACAACGCGCCAAAAAAGCTGAATCAACTCTTGAGGAGGTTACTACAGAGCTGACCGGTTTAAAGAACCGGGTTTCTCAAATGGTTTCCGCCATCTTCGGTACGCCATCTGTATTGATCTTTTGTACCTTCTTTTGACCCGGAATATAAACCGCTAGCTGACCCTTTGTTTACAAAATATGTGCAGGCCCGCAAAGCAAGAATCTGAGCCAGGACAACGTGACTAAATTGAAGGCGGTCCCTTAGTGGAGCAGTTGTACATTGGCGCACAACGGGCACTTGCCGCTATCTCTCCTGCCAATCAAGGACCCAACCGGCTCAGTGATGTCTTGAAAAAGCTGTCAATCTTACCCGCCAGGTTCCACGAAGTCGAACGATCCTATGCCAGAGCCGGAGCGTTGACTGCCCTGAGCCGCTGCAAAGCTTGGGTGCCAGATCTTGACCCGGCGGATGTAGCCAGGGGCTATCCTACCGTGAAGGAAGACGGGTCTCCATTTGAGCAGGATGATTTCATTGCTTGTGTGAGAGGAGTTCAACCTCAGGCTACGATTCTTGGAGATGAAACCAGTATTGACAAATATCAGCCGGGTTTTGATTTGGAAAATAATAAGATGGCAACTCCCTCGTACAAGGTGACAGATTTAATCCCGCCGGTTCGTGAACATACATTTGCTCCGGAAGTTGATCCGGCTGGCCTGATTGACGAAGAAGCAGAATTTATTGCCGTGAACGGTTTTGACTGGTCAAAACCCAGCTTCCAATCAGCAGAAAGAGGTGAACCGGTGAGGGAAGAGTGAGGATCATCTTCATGGGCTCTTTAGAGCCTTGTAATAGATATAGTTTAAAACAACCACATACTTTGCCTATGCCATCGTGCATAAGATGCCGTGTGTGACTCTTTGCTTCTTGATGTCAATATATGCATCATATTTATGGTTATTTCTGTAATATTTCAGCTTCATTCCTATAGAAAAAGAAAAAACTGGCTTGCCAGTTGTAGCACCAAACGGGTCAGAACAACCGGTATATAACCAATGATTTACCATAGTAGACGAAACAGAAATAGATGCGAAAATAAACAAGGTTGAAACAACCTTTGATTAACGCAGAAAACAACTGTTCATAAATAACAGTCATTCATGTATTATTTACCTCTAGACCGCCGGTTTGTATGACCCGGGTGATGAGGTTGACGATCCAGTCCTTGTGGAGAAGTCAAATGCTTCTGAATGCCTGATGATTATCATGCCTTGGCGGCTTATTGTCAAATAGTCAAGCTGGCGAAAAGACCATGTGTAGCGACCAGACCTCAAACAGTCTGATCTCTATGCTCCGGTGTCATACCTGGATCAGTAATGCTGACACCACACAGTACTCGGAGGATTTATAGTAGAGTAGCAATCACACACTTATTACATCGAGTGTCTCATAAGAGAACTTATTACAATAAATATGGCTTAAGGCCATCTAATAACGATAACATCGGAAGGCTTGGAAGATAAGTGAGTCCATCAACTCCAACGGCATCACTGAGTATAGAACCACGACCTAAAGAATCCTTAATCATCGTCTGAAAAGTCTGCAACATTAACGTTGCAGCCCGAAACGGGTCAGCACATGGAATATGCTGGCAAGGTAACACATAGAGAGTAATGGAATGAAACAGCTATACTATATGCATATTTGGCTGGTGGAAAGCTCTATGGTTACAGTTTTGCGTAAAGCCAATTTTTCCCTACTTCAAAGTAATAAAATTTAATTACTATCATGGTGGTTGTTAAACATTGAGAATGGTTGACAACATTCTCAATCCCAATTAAGCATCATCATTAAACATAACCCAACAAAATTAATTTAGAGTAACATGTTGAGATTCACATGAAAATCCAAGTACTAGATACTCAAGATGTCCATAACCGGGGACACGCCTAACCATGATTAGTTTATTACGCTCTGCAGAGGTTTGCGCACTTTTCCCCACAAGACTCGATCGCCTCCGTTTGGTTTCTCGCACTACATGGTGTTTGAGAAGACGGATGACCGAGACATAGTCTTTCAGAAGCGCTAGCACCTTACGATCGGGTAGACCGTACCACCTACATCCCCTACATCTGCTAGTCTTCCACTGTAAGAGTTCGCACAACTTAGTCAACTATGCTAGAGCCCATAATAGCTTGTGGCTACACACGGAAGTTTCTAGTATGAATAGTCTCATGATCCCTTTGAGCCTGGGTGGCGGTCCAAAAGAAAACAGGCAAGTCCTAGAATACCCTGGTGCCTCAATCCACCCAGATGTGTGTTTAAGTTGCCACCTTAGATAAACCATAAATTAACAATCTCACATCTGGCATGGATATCACTCACCCAATCCACGTCTACTAGCATAGCATGGCATAATAAGCAAAAGTAGAAGTAACTCCCAAAGGTTTGATAATAACAGGTAATAGGTACTATCTCATCTACTTCTCATCCCACAATTTTATTAGATCCTAACCATGCAATGTGTGAGGATTGATCTAATGCAATAAACTGGGTAGTAGAAAAGGTATGATCAAAGTGTTACTTGCCTTGCTGATGATCCGCGAAACCTAACGATTCGAAGTAATAGGCGGTGCACTCCGGGTATTCTATCGTAGACAAACAAACAAGCATACAATAAGTACTCATCTAATGCACAGGTAAAACTCAAATAAAAGAACTAACCAGAAGGTTCAACTTAAGAACTCCGGTTGGCAAAAAGAATCAAATCGAACGAAACAACGAAAGTCAAACGGCGAAAGAAAACAACTTCGTTCTAGTAATATGGATCTAGGGCAAATTTTACAGTAGCAAAATCTTGTTTAATTTGGTTAAATGGATAGAGGGTTTCGAGACGAATCCCTAGGCGCTTGAATCACCTGATTCCGATAAACGAGCGAAAAGTTAAACTAAAACGAAAATCGGATCAGGAATCGCGGTCAGAAAAATCGCGGATTTAATCCGAGAAAAAGAAAAACGACGAACGCCGAATTTTTTCTCTCTTTTTCTTTTTTTCGGCACGGAAATTGAGACGCGACGAACCTCGGCGGCGAGATCTGGCGGTGGCGGACGTCGGCGGCGGTGGCTTCTTAGGGCGGCGGCGGCTTAGGGCGCTTTAGGGTTTCCCCTGGGGCCAGGCCTCGGCTTATAAAGGCCTCCCGGGTCGGTGTCTAGGTCGGACACGGCCCGTTAAGTCGGTTCGTTTTTTTATTTATTATTCCGCTCGGAAGAAAAATAAAAAGAAATACTAAACGGACTCCAAAAATTCCGAAATAAATTTTCACGGGCTTCTAAAATCAAGCCGCACAAGGTGAACATTTATTTGGGCCCTAAATGAAATTTTGAAAAACACACTTTTTTCCTAAATTCAAATAAAATACCAAAAAACTCTGAAATAAAATCTTATTTGATTTTATTATTAAATCCTCAATATTTCTTTATTTTGGGAAAGTCATTTTATTCCCTCTCTCATATTTTTGTAATAGAAATAATTGATGATAAAATAAATAAAATCAAATGATCCTATACTCAAAATTTGAGAAAACTCAAATATGAAAATAACGAAATCCCCAACTCTCTCCGTGGGTCATTGAGTTGCGTAGAATTTCTAGGATCAACCAAAATGCAAAATAAAATATGATATGCATGATGATCTAATGTATAACATTCCAAATTGAAAATTTGGGATGTTACAAACCTACCCCCCTTAAGATGAATCTTGCCCTCGAGATTCGGGTTGGCTAGAAAATAGGTGAGGGTGGTCTTTGAGCAAATCTTCCTCTCGCTCCCAGGTGGCTTCATCCTCCGGTGGTGGCTCCACTGAACTTTGCAAAACTTGATAACCTTGCTGCGAGTGACTCGACTGGCAAACTCGAGAATCTTAATTGGTTTCTCCTCATAGGTCAAATCATTATCCAACTAAATAGTTTCCAAAGGTACTGTGTCTCTTAGCGGTATGTCAGCCATCTCCGCGTGACATTTCTTTAACTGAGAAACGTGGAACACATCATGTACTCCTGACAATCCTTCGGGCAATTCCAACTTGTAGGCCACTTCTCCCATACGCTCCAAAACTCGATATGGTCCTACAAATCGTGGCGCTAACTTCCCTTTAACTCCAAAACGCTTTGTTCCTCGAAGTGGAGATACTCGAAGATAAGCTCTGTCTCCGACTTCGTAAACTGTCTCCTTGCGTTTAGAATCCGCATAACTCTTCTATCTGGACTGGGCTACCTTGAGCCTATCGCGAATCAATTTCACCTTCTGTTCAGACTCCTTAATCAAGTCAGGTCCAAACAACTGGCGGTCTCCAACTTTGTTCCACGACAACGGTGTCCTGCACCTCCTTCCATACAAAGCTTCGAAAGGGGCCATCTTTAAACTGGTTTGATAACTGTTGTTGTAAGAGAACTCTACATATGGCAAATTGTCGTCCCAACTAGATCCGTAATCTAGCGCACAAGCTCTCAGCATATCCTCCAAAATCTGATTGACTCTCTCGGTTTGTCCATCGGCCTGTGGATGAAAAGTTGTACTGAATTCTAGCCTGGTACCCAAAGTTTTGTGCAACTGCTTCCAGAACTTTGAGGTAAACTGGGTTCCTCTATCCGATATGATACTCCTTGGAACTCCATGCAGACATACGATCCTGGTCATGTATATCTTTGCCAACTTAGCACTGGTGTAAGTGGTCTTTACTGGGATGAAATGAGCTACATTCGTCAATCGATCAACTACAACCCAAATCGAGTCATAGCCTGAACGAGTCCTGGGTAACCCGTGATAAAATCCATGCCTAGCTTATCCCACTTCCATTCAGGTATCGGCAATGGTTGTAACAATCCTGCTGGCTTCTGATGCTCTGCCTTTACTCTCTGGCATACATCACAAACTGCTACATACTCCGCAATATCCTTCTTCATTCCGGTCCACCAGAAAATATCCTTCAAATCCAGATACATCTTGGTATTTCCTGGGTGAATTGAATATAGTGAGTCGTGTGCCTCTTGCAAAATCAACTTCCTGATCTCGGGGTCATTGGGCACATAAACGCGGTCTTCAAACCATAGGGTGTCGTGCTCATCCTCACGAAATCCTTTAGCTTTTCCTTTGCTCAGTTTCTCCTTTATAGCGGCAATCTCTTTGTCAGCTTTCTGAGCTTCCCTGATTTTATCCATCAAGGTTGACTGAATCTCCAATGCTGCTATGTAGCCTCTCGGAACTATTTCCACACATAGTTCACGAAGATTTTCTGCTAACTCCTTGGGTATTTCTCCCGTCATTAATGTATTGACATGGCTCTTACGGCTTAATGCGTCAGCTACTACATTAGCCTTTCCGGGGTGATAATGCAATTTCATATCATAATCCTTGATGAGCTCCAACCATCTCCTTTCTCTGAGATTCAACTCCTTCTGTGTGAAGATGTATTTCAAACTCTTATGATCCGTGTACACCTCACAATGGTTTCCAATGAGAAAATGTCTCCATGTTTTCAAAGCATGCACTACGGCTGCTAACTCCAAATCATGCGTGGCATAATTCAACTCATGAGGCTTCAGTTGTCTTGAGGCATATGAAACAACTCTCCCTTCCTGCATAAGCACTGCTCCAAGTCCTCGACGTGAAGCGTCGCAATACACCTCATAATCCTTGGTTTGGTCTGGCAAAATCAATACTGGTGAGGTAACTAAGCGTTTCTTCAACTCCTGGAAACTAGCCTCACATTCCTCTGTCCATATGAACTTGGTATCTTTCTTCAACAACTCAGTCATAGGCTTCGCAATCTTTGAGAAATTCTCAATAAATCTCCGGTAGTATCCTGCGAGTCCAAGAAAACTCCGGATCTCTCCAACTGTTGTTGGGGCTTCCCACTTGGTCGCAGTCTCAACTTTAGCGGGATCAACTGCTATACCTTCTCCAGATATAATGTGATCGAGGAATCCTACTTCCTTCAACAAAAACTCACATTTTCTGAACTTGGCATATAATTGATGTTCTCTGAGCTTTCCAAGTACCAAACGCAAATGCTCCTTATGTTCCTCTTCATTCTTCAAATAAACTAGGATATCATCAATGAACACTACGACGAACTTATCCAAAAACTCCATAAACACTTTGTTCATCATGTTCATAAAATAGGCAGGTGCGTTAGTCAGACCAAATGACATAACGGTATACTCATACAGCCCATACCTGGTGGTAAAAGCTGTCTTCGGAATATCCTGTTCTCGAATCTTCAGCTGGTGGTATCCTGATCGCAGATCAACCTTGGAAAATACCTTAGCTCTCGATCAAACAGATCATTGATCATTGGTAGTGGGTACTTGTTCTTGATCGTTACTTCATTCAATCCTCGATAATCAACAACCATCCTTAACGATCCATCCTTCTTCTCCACTAGAAGTACTGGCGATCCCCAAGGTGAAGAACTTGGGTGAATATATCCCTTATCCAGTAACTCCTTAATTTGCTTCTTAATTTCCACCAAATCCTTTGCTGGCATCCTATATGATCTCTTTGATATTGGCCCTGTGCCTGGCAGTAGCTCAATCAAAAACTCAATATCTCTATCCGGTGGCATGCCTGGCAACTCCTCTGGAAATACATCAGGAAAATCCCTTACCACTGGTACTTCCTCCTGCACAACTCATGTTAGGCAATTTACTTGAGTCCTCTTTGGCACATGCCGGGATACATACTTGATCCTTCTCCCTTCTGGTGTGGTAAGCAAGATTGTCTTACTAGCATATTCAATATTCCCTTCATACTTTGTAACCAATCCATGCCTAATATCACATCCAATCCTTGGGATTCCAATACTATTAGGTCTAAGGGAAAAACATAGTTACCAATCCTTAATGGTAACCGATCACACCATAGACTAGCCACATACTCTGCTCCGGGCGAGGTTACTAACATGGGTGACCTAAGGGCTTGGGTTGGTAGGTTATACTTATCCACAAATCCCCTTGAGATGTATGAATGCGATGCGCCAGTATCAAAAAGAACGAGTGCAGTAAATGACTTAACCAAAAACTTACCTATTACTGCATCGGGCTGAGCTTCAACCTCCTCCACGCTAATGTGGTTCACCTGTCCCCTGTTAAAAGGGTTCGGCTTCTTCCCAGAACTTCCATTGCCATTTTGGCCTTCAGGACATTCATTGGCATAATGTCCGGTCTTCGAACACTTAAAGCAAGTGACTTGGCTCAAGTCCTTCTTGGCTGGGGTTGATGGGTTGGTGCAGTTCTGGCCGTTGCTTCCTCCATTGCCATTTCCATTCTTGGTGCCATTGTGAGTGTGCAAGCTACCTACTCCATGGGTATGCTGAAAATGTCCTCCCGGTCTAGGGGTAAAACGTGGCTTTTGCTGAGCTCCTGAATTGTACTTTCCTTGTCCATACTTCCTCTTGCGATTCACAATTTGCTGTTGCTTCCCTTCAATCATAAGAGCATGATCTACCAACTCCTGGTAGTTGTTGAAGGTTGCTACCATCAACTACATGCTCAACTCATCATTCAGTCCTTCCAGAAACTTCTCCTGCTTAGCTGCATCCGTAGCGACGTCATCTGGGGCATAACACGCTAGTTTACTAAATTCCTCCACATACTGGCCAACTGTCCGTCCTCCTTGGTGCAAGTTGCGAAACTCACGCTTCTTCATGGCCATAGCTCTTGCTGAAACATGTGCAGTACGAAAAGCCTGCTGAAACTGATCCCATGTGACAGTGTCTACTGGGAAAGTGGCTATGAAATTCTCCCACCATGATGCTGCGGGTCCTTCTAGATGATGTGCGCAAACTTCACCTTCTCCGCATCTGTGCATCCTACAGTGGTCAACTCCCTAGCTGTCTTGCGGAGCCAATCATCTGCTACTATCGGCTCGGTGCTACTGGAAAACACCGGTGGATTCAGCCTAAGAAAACGGGATAAGTGGTCAATAGGTGGTGGTGGTGGTGGTGGGTTGTTGTTGTTGTTCCCCTGATTCTGATTCTGGACTAGTAACTGCATCAATGTGTTCTGCTGCTGGATCAACTGGGTGAGCTCCGGTGGGAAGGCAAATCCGGGGTCACGTCTCGGAGGCATCTGAGGGTTTAGAAAAGATGAGATATAAGAATAGAGGGGGTCTAAAGAGAAAACACTACCCATATGCACATGAGGCAAAAGCAAACAATTCACTTCATTCAATCAAACAAGGGCATACAATCGATCTATCTATCACAAAAGTGCTCGGACTACTATATTTACATGGTGGACTACTACTACTGATGAGGTGGTCTACTAGAAATATTCTACGGTCATTGACTCCATGATATCTGCTCCAGCTTCATCAACATAGTCATCATCGCTACTATCTGCTTCCGAGTCGGTGTCGTCGATGATGATGTAGTCTTCCGGGCTAATCTCCTGAGGTTCTTCGTCTTCATCTACTGGCGTAGGGTCTCCCATAAATATTCCAATCTTCTTGATCAGGTCGTCATTCTTCTCCACCAACACTTCAATTTCCTCTTCATAATCTTCACGTGTAGCCTTGAGTTCTTCCTCCAGTTCCTTGATTCTAGTCTTAGCCTTCTTCAGATCTATCATGTCGGCGCACATCTGGTTCTCCTGTCGTCGAATGTGCTGGTTTAGCTCCTGGATAAAAGCTGTGATTGATCTATCCTTCCTGGTTCTGATCATCTCCCAGTGTTCATCTCGGCGCCCACAAATCTGGTAGATAGTATCCTTGAGATCCTTGTGGTAGACTTCTCCAATGCGTCCCATGGTGATGTGAGCTGCCATGCTCTTTCCTAGACTCCAAGTTGGTGCATCAAAAGAAAACTCTATGGGCTCAGTGACTGGCATGAACGTCCTTCCTGGAACTTGGACTTGAATCATCCAGTGCTCTTCTTCAGGTAAAGTGGTGTTTTAGGTTCCCGTGAAGCTTGGTACTCCTATGTAACACCCTGGATGTAACTTTCCCAATTTGTACTCCAACTCTTGCCATTTCCGGCGTTAAGTTAATTTATTTTCTCGGGTTCGGGTCTTTGTTTTCGTGTGTTGTTGTCATTGTCATGCATATCATATCATGTCATCATGTGCATTGCATTTGCATACGTGTTCATCTCATGCATTCGAGCATTTTCCCCGTTGTCCGTTTTGCTTTTCGGCGCTTCGTTCTCCTCCGGTGGTCATTTCTACCTTTCTTTCGTGTGTGGGGATTAAACATTTCCGGATTGGACCGAGACTTGCCAAGCGGCCTTGGTTTACTACCGGTAGACCGCCTGTCAAGTCTCGTACCATTTGGACTTCGTTTGATACTCCAATGGTTAACCGAGGGACCGAAAAGGCCTCGTGTGTGTGTTGCAGCCCAACACCCCTCCAATTTGGCCCAAAACCCACCTAAGCCTTCTCCATCATCTAGATCGTTCGATCACGATCGCGTGGCCGAAAATCGCACCTCATTTGGACTCTCCTAGCTCCTCCTATGCCTATTTAAAGATCCCCCGAAATCCGGATCTCCTTCTCCCCCGAAACCCTAAAATCGCCTCTGCGCCGGCCGGACACGTCCGTACGGGCCGGACGCTTCCGCCGCCGCCAACCGGGAGCTGCCACGTGGCGCCCCCGGACCACTTCGCCGCCTCAGTCGCGCCAGGCCTGCTTGGCCCGTCCCCGGCCCTCCCGGCCCGACTCGCCGCCTCACCCGCCGCCGCCCTTCTCCTCCCGAGCCGGCGCCGTGCTCCGCCGCCTCGGTCGCCGCCGCCACGACACCGCCGCGCGCCATCGCCACCTCGGAGCTCCACGCCGCCCGAGCCGGCGCCGCCCAGAGCCGCGCCTCGGCGCCTTCCCTCGCCGCCTCGCCGCCCCAAAAATTCCAGATCCAAGTGCTCTTGTTCATAGCCTCGTAACTTTGCATCTGTAGCTCCGATTCATGCATATAGCATATCAAAATGTTCACCTCAGAGAGTACATCATTTCATTCCATTGCGTCATTTTCATTGGAGTTCATCTTGATGCCCGAAATGCTGTTATAAGAGGGCTACTTGAGATAATTGTCAGATCTGCTACTCCGTTTAGCTTTTGTCATTTTTGCCATGATTAATGTGTGCATGATATGCCCATGAGCTCTACATATGTTTTGTTAAGGGCTTTGTCATATTTCCAGAGGTGCAACCCATGTATTTTTGTGATGTGTGTGGTGACTAGCACAAGCTTGTAAAGTGGTGCACTTGGTAATTCTGATTTCAGGGACTTAGCATTTCCACTAAGTCCTTGAGCTGTTTATTTCATATGGCCTTATGTTCATGTTGTTTCCTAGTGATCCGTGCCTCTTTTGAGGATGATCAGTAAGGATGTTTTGTTAATCTTGTAGTGCTTTATCCATCCATGTCTTTGTTTTCAATTATGGAGCAACCTAGCTTGAGTCAATCGAGCTCTACTTTTGCTACTTTGTGAATCTGGGCAGATTGTCAACTTGTTTGCAATTTTGCCGATGATGTTGTAGTTGATCCGTGCATGCTATGCTATTGTTCTTGCCATTTCTAGCTTGAATTTTGTGTGTTCTTGATAGATGTATCCTTAGCCTATCATGAATTGCTCCTTTTTGAGTGCATCGAGCTCGTAAACATGCCTACTTGAGTTATGTTTCAGCATGTGCCAGTTTTCACTAAGTCTGTGATCGGATTATGTTTTTGCTATGTTCACATGCTTGCAATTGTATTTTCTGATCCCTTTTGGCTCAAGGTCACTAAGGGACTTTTGTTAAGCTCTTTGAGTATCTCCATGCCATGCTTTACTTTGCCATGTTCAGGTCCGGTATCATATAGTTTTGTTGCTCCGAAGAGTGCTACCTGATCTGAAATTCCAGACAAGTGTTAATTTCACTAAGTCTGAGATCTGTTTGCCATATGCATTTTTGCCATGCTTGTTTGAATCTGTTAATGGATGAATTGGTCGTAGCTCAGTGCTAGACTTTTGTTAAGCATCTTGTATGCATCCCTGCCATGTATTTTTTTGTCATGTTTGGGTGCTGTAGCATGTTCATCTCATTGCATTTAGATGGCTACTTGCTGTAAATCGCAGAACGGTGTCATATTTGAATCGCTTGCCATTTCCAAACCGTAACTCCGATTCCGATGTTCTTTATATCGTTTTCAAGCGATTTCATCTCATCTTTCCAGTGGCATACTTGGATTTCCAAGTTGAGGCCAGGTTCATGCATCCCGTGTCATATCTTGCATATGCATCCCGCATCGCCTCCCGCATAGCATATCATCATAGCATCATATTGTTTGATCCTTGCACGTGGTTGATTATGTCCTTGTTGCTTGTTTATCTTGTTTGGGTAGAGCCGGGAGACGAGTTCGCTAATGAGGAGCCCGTTGAGTTTGCTTTCGAGGATCCAGTCAACTCTGACAACTGTGCAGGCAAGATGATCATACCCTCGAAATCACTACTATCTTTGCTATGGTAGTTTGCTCGCTCTTTTGCTATGCCAATGCTACGATGCCTACCATTTTCCTTCAAGCCTCCCAAATTGCCATGTCAAATCTCTAACCCACCATGTCCTAGCAAACCGTTGATTGGCTATGTTACCGCTTTGCTCAGCCCCTCTTATAGCGTTGTTAGTTGCAGGTGAAGATTGAAGGCCGTTCCTTGTTGGAACATTTATTTACTTGTTGGGATATCATTATATTTCCATGTTATCTTAATGCATCTATATACTTGGTAAAGGGTGGAAGGCTCGGCCTCTCGCCTAGTGTTTTGTTCCACTCTTGCCGCCCTAGTTTCCGTCATATCGGTGTTATGTTCTTGGATTTTGCGTTCCTTTCGCAGTTGGGTTATAATGGGAACCCCTTGATAGTTCGCCTTGATTAAAGCTTTTCCAGCAATGCCCAACCTTGGTTTTACCATTTGCCACCTAGCCTCTTTTTCCCTTGGGTTTCCGGAGCCCGAAGGTCATCTTATTTTAAACCACCACCCCCCCCCCCCGGGCCAGTGCTCCTCTGAGTGTTGGTCCAAACTAGAGTCCTGTGCAGCGCCCCCTCGGGGAAACTCGAGGTTTGGTTTTAGTTGTATGGAGCGCTCATCTGAGTGTGCCCTGAGAAACAGATATGTGCAGCTCCTATCGGAATTTGTCGGCACATTCGGGCGGTGTTGCTGGTCTTGTTTTAACCTGTCGAAGTGTCTTGAAGAACCGAGATACCGAGTCTGATCGGAACGTCTTGGGAGGAGGTCTATTCCTTCATTGACCGTGAGAGCTTATCATGGGCTAAGTTGGGACTCCCCTGCAGGGATTTGAACTTTCAAAAGCCGTGCCCGCGGTTATGGGCAGATGGGAATTTGTTAATTTCCGGTTGTAGATAACTTGAACCTTAACTTAACTAAAATGAATCAACTGAGTGTGTTACCGTGATGGCCTCTTCTCGGCGGAGTCCGGGAAGTGGACACGGTGTTGGAGTAATGTTTGCGCAGGTTGTTCTCTAGTTTCTCGCTCGCGCTTTGCCTCCTCTTCTCGCTCTCTTTTGCAAATAAGTTAGCCACCATATTTTGCTAGTCGCTTGCTGCAGCTCCACTTATATTTACCCTGCCTTACCTATAAGCTTAAATAGTCTTGATCGCGAGGGTGCGAGATTGCTGAGTCCCTGTGGCTCACAGATTACTATTACACCAGATGCAGGGCCTGATGATTCCGCTCCAGGAGACGCGCTTGAGCTCAAGTGGGAGTTCGACGAAGACTCTCAACGTTACTATGTTTCTTTTCCTGATGATCAGTAGTGGTGCCCAGTTGGGGGTGAACGGGACCGTTATCGCATGTTGGGTTATCTTTTATTTTGGTGCCATAGTCGGGCCATGAGTGTTTGGATGATGTAATGTTATTTATGTACTTGATTGACGTGGCGAGTGTAAGCCAACTATGTTATCTCCCCTTTTATTATCATATTACATGGGATGTTGTGAAGATTGCCTAACTTGCGACATATGCCTTCAATGTGATTATGTCTCTAAGTCGTGCCTCGACACGTGGGAGCTATAGTCGCATCGAGGGTGTTACAAGTTGGTAATCAGAGCCTTCCCTGACCTTAGGAGCCCCATTGCTTGATCGTTTTTAGCAGCCGAGTTGTGTCTAGAAAAATGTTTTGAGTCATTTAGGAATTATATATCGGAGAGTTTAGGAATTCTTTTTACTTCCCAGTCTCCTCATCGCTCTGGTAAGGCATCCTGACGTAGAGTTTTGACTCTTCTCTTCTCAAATTTCACTAAAAAAAATTTAGGATCACGCAGGTATCTTGGAATAGTTCCGATGGTTTTATGATGAGAACATTGTCTTGGTGCCTCCTGTCAGGGGTTTTGTGGAAGTGTCCCGGGGAGTTGAGCTCTGAGGTGTTGTTGTCATAATTTTATCGTTGCAGTTCTGGAATACCTGAGTTTAGTATGCCGACATCGAAAATCTCTTTTATGCAGTTCGTTGGTGAGATAACCTCGACGCCACCCAGTACTGGGGCGGGAGTTCGGGAGTATCACCATAACTTGTATAACGGATGCTTTTCGAAGGTTGAGGTAGACGGTTTCCGAAGGTTTCTTGGTTATGTGTTGAAGGATGGATACAGCTGGATGTAGGATTTGTTAGATTTGGGTGAGATATTATGCTTCCCCTGTATCCCCAACACCCGATTGCATAACCGGAAAGGTTCTGGAGTTTCATAGGTGGGAATTCTAGTAGCTCTAGTTCTTCTTCCATGTATATTGGTTTGAGATTGGGATTTCTTACTGATTATTCGTTCTTGATCTGTACCGTGTTGATTTATTTCTCTACCTTAATTCTAAGTGGCTTCTCAATTTATGGAAATGTGACCATTTCAAGAGGAATGCATTCGTTCATTTTGTTCGGATGTGAAGACTATATGTTGCAATTTTCATTCCGTTGGATTCAGCTTCAATATTTGCCTATCATGGTGCTAATGGATGTCAACCTCTTCAGGATGGCTCCTCCAACACGCACGACTCGTAATCCTAATCCGCCACCACCTCCCCCTCCTCCGGAGGCATGGCAAGCTGTGATGGCTGCAACCAATGCAAACACATAGTTGATCATGCAAATTCTCCAAGAGCGCAATCAAGGCAACCAAGGGAACCAAGGCAACAATCAGAATCACTTTGCTACAGTCAACCAGTTCCTTGCTAACGGGCCAAAGACTTTCAGCAATTGTGTTGAGGCAACCGATGCTGACGATTGGCTTGTGGATTTGTGCAAGCATTTCGATTGCAGTAACGTCAGGCCTGAGGACTTTGTCAAGTTCGCTTCCTTCCAACTCAAAGATCAAGCTGCAGAATGGTTCCAGCAATACAAGGACTCCAGAGGTGGACGTGTTATCACTTGGGATGAATTTCGTCAAGATTTCCGAGCTCATCATATTCCTCAGAGCATGGTTGAAAGCAAGCGTGAGGAATTCCGCAACCTGAAGCAAGGCTCTTTGTCTGTCTATGACTACAACAAGTTGTTTCAGAAGCTCGCCCGCTTTGCCAAGCAGGACGTCTCTGATGAGAAGAGCATGATATACCAGTTCAGGGGTGGTCTCAGAGAAGAAATTCAGCTAGCTCTTGTTCTCTTTGAGCCCTTGAGATACGACGAGTTCTACAACATGGCACTGAAGCAAGAGGCTGCTCAGTTGAGGTGTGATGCTTCCAAGAAGCGAGTCAGAGATGTTACTCCTTCTTCCTCTACTCAAGTGGCCAAGCAGCAGAAGTATTGGCTTCCTCCTCCTCCGTTCCGTCAGCCGTATCAGCAGAAGAGCAAAGGTGGCAGTGGTTCTTCCCACCCACCCAACCCTGGCTTTCAGAACAAGACTTCGTCTCAACTTCCAAGATCGAGTGCTCCGTATCACCGTCCGCTTTCAGAGGTCACATGCAACAAGTGCCAACAGAGGGGTCACTATGCCAACAAGTGTCTCAATCAGAGGCGTCTTCCTCCTCCTCCTGTCAGATCGGCAAGTACAGCTGTGGTCAAGCATAACCCCAAGCACGCCAAGGTCAATTTGATGAATGCAGCTCAGGCAGAGGACTCGTCAGATGTCATCATGGGTAACCTCCTAGTTAACGATATTCCAGCAAAAGTTCTTTTTGACACGGGTGCATCGCATTGTTCCATTTCCAAACCTTTTGCATCAAAGTATGAGTGCGATTATCAGTATCTGCAAAGTTCCTTGCAAATTGTGTCACCGGGCAAGCAGATGACAGCTAACACCTGCGTCCCGGAGGTTACTATCACATTGGGCGATTACAAGTTCCTTTCTTCCCCAATTGTTCTTGGTAACTCGGATATTGATCTTATTCTCGGAATGGATTGGCTTTCTAAGCACAAGGCACATCTTGATTGTGCTGCCAGGAAGATTGACTCATTTGTCTAAGGATGTAATTGTCTTTGCCTCTTGTGATGATACTATCCGTCTGTTTTCTCTCAATGAGAAGGGTGAATTAGATGCCATCTCTCAAATTCCAGTCGTTTGTGAATATCAAGACGTCTTTCCAAAAGAGCTTCCAGGAATGCCTCCGCACCGGCCAGTTGAATTCGTTATTGATCTTGAGCCTGGCACGGAACCTGTGTGCAAGCGTCCTTACAAGCTCGGACCTGAATAGTTGAAGGAGCTGAAGAAGCAACTCGATATTCAAGAGAAAATGGGTCTCATCCGGCCTAGTTCTTCTCCGTGGGGTTGTGGTGTTCTTTTTGTGAAGAAGAAGGATGGAACGGACCGACTTTGTGTTGATTACCGTCCATTGAACAAGAAGACCATCAAGAAAAAATACCCACTTCCCAACATCAATGAGCTATTCGAACAACTTAAAGGTGCTCAAGTATTATCCAAGCTTGATCTCTGTATGGGTTATCATCAGATTCGAATCCGTGAGCAAGATATTCCCAAGACGGCTTTCAGGACAAGCTTTGGTTCATATGAATACACTATCATGTCTTTTGGCCTCGTCAACGCTCCTCTGACATTCTCTCGCATGATGAACTTCATCTTCAATGCCTACACCAATGACTTTGTTTTGGTCTATCTCGACGACATTCTGGTTTTCTCGAAGAACAAGGAAGATCATGCCAAGCACTTGCATTTGGTTCTTGATAAGCTCAGGGAACACCAGTTCTACGCCAAGTTCTCCAAGTGTGAATTTTGGCTTGATGAGGTTCTTTATCTTGGTCATATCATCTCTGCCAAGGGCATTGCCGTGAATCCTGAGAAGGTGTCTGCAATTGTGAATTGGGAACCTCCTTAGAACGTGAAGCAACTCCGTAGCTTCCTCGGTCTCGCAAGCTATTGCCGAAAATTCTTTGAAAACTTTTCTAAGATCGCGAAGCCTCTCTCAAATCTTCTTCAGAAGCACGTCAAGTACGTTTGGTCTCCGGAGTGTGACATTGCTTTCAACACTTTGAAAGAGAAATTGATCACTGCGCCAGTTCTGACTCCGCCTGATGAATCCAAGCCGTACGAGGTCTTTTGTGATGCCTCTCTCCAAGGTCTTGGCGCAGTTTTGATGCAAGAGAAGAAAGTTGTTGCTTATACCTCTCGCCAGTTGAAGCCTAATGAGAAGAACTACCCCACTCATGATCTCGAGTTGGCGGTAGTTGTGCATGCTCTTTTGACTTGGAGACATCTTCTATTGGGAAGAAAAGTGGACATTTTCACTTATCAAAAGAGTCTCAAGTACATCTTCACTCAGCCTAATCTCAACCTCAGGCAAACTCGATGGGTCGAAATGATTCAAGAGTATAATCCGAGTATCGAGTATACTCTAGGCAAGGCCAATGTGATTGCTGACGCTTTGAGCAGGAAAGCGTATTGCAACAGTTTGATTCTCAAGCCTCATCAACCCGAGCTTTGTGAAGCTTTCCGCAAACTTAACCTGCAAGTTGTTCCTCAAGGTTTCCTCGCCAACCTTCAAGTCTCTCCTACCTTGGAAGACCAGATTCGACAATCCCAGCTTCTTGATGCTATGGTGAAAAGGGTGAAGATTGGGAGTGCCAAGAGTCAACCCAAGTACAAGTGCTACCGCCTTGATGACAAGGATACTCTCTTCTTCGAGGATCGTATTGTTGTACCCAAAGGTGACCTCCGTAAAGTGATCATGAACGAGGCTCACAATTCTCTCCTCTCCATCCACCCTGGGAGCACAAAGATGTATCAGGACCTTAAGCAAGCTTATTGGTGGACTCGAATGAAGCGCGAGATTGCTCAATTCGTGAATGAATGTGATGTCTGCAGAAGAGTAAAGGCAGAACACCAAAGGCCAGCTAGTCTCCTCCAACCTCTTGCCATTCCAGAATGGAAGTTTGACCACATTGAAATGGACTTCGTGACTGGGTTTCCAAAGTCCAAGCGTGGCAATGATGCTATATTCGTTGTCATCGACAAACTCACCAAAGTGGCTCACTTTCTGCCTATCAAAGAGTCTATCACTGCAGCTCAATTGGCGGAACTCTATACCTCTCGGATTGTCTCTCTGCACGGTATTCCTCAAGTGATCTCTTCAGACCGTGGCAGCATCTTTACCTCAAAGTTTTGGGATTCTTTTCAGAAGGCCATGGGCACCAACATCCGCTTCAGCACAGCTTTCCATCCTCAAACTAGCGGTCAAGTCGAGTGTGTCAACCAGATTCTTGAAGATATGCTCAGGGCTTGTGTGATCTCCTTTGGCATGAAGTGGGAGGATTGTCTTCCATACGCTGAATTCTCCTACAACAACAATTTTCAAGCAAGTTCGGGCAAGGCCCCATTTGAAATTCTGTGTGGCAGGAAGTGCCGTACCCCTCTCAACTGGTCTGAAACCGGTGAACGTCAGCTTTTGGGTAATGACTTAATCACAGAGGCAGAGGAAATGTGCAAAGTCATTCGTGATAACCTCAAAGCAGCCCAATCCCGCCAGAAGAGCCACTATGATAGTAAGCACCGTGATTTGGCTTTCAAGATCGGAGATCATGTTTACCTCCGCGTGTCTCCTATGAAAGGTACTCGTTGCTTCGGTATCAAAGGGAAGCTTGCCCCTAGATACGTGGGGCCTTTCAAGATTGTCAGCAAGAGAGGCGACCTCGCCTATCAACTCGAGCTTCCTTCAAACTTTGCAAATGTTCATGACGTGTTCCATGTCTCTCAGCTTCGAAAGTGCTTCAGGACTCCTGACCGCACCATCAACTTCGAGGACATTGAGCTCCAAGAAGATCTCTCTTATCGTGAGCACCCAGTTGCTATTCTTGAGGAGACTGAACGCAAGACTCGCAACAAGTCAATCAAATTTCTCAAAGTCAAGTGGTCACACCATTCCGACCGTGAAGCTACCTGGGAACGCGAGGATCACCTCCGTTCTGAGTACCCGGCGTTCTTTCAGTCCTAGATCTCAGGACGAGATCCTTTCGTAGTGGTGGAGTGTTGTAACACCCCGGATGTAACTTTCCCAATTTGTACTCCAACTCTTGCCATTTCCGGCGTTAAGTTAATTTATTTTCTTGGGTTCGGGTCTTTGTCTCTGTGTGTTGTTGTCGTTGTCATGCATCTCATATCATGTCATCATGTGCATTGCATTTGCATACGTGTTCATCTCATGCATTCGAGCATTTTCCCCGTTGTCTGTTTTGCTTTCCGGCGCTTCGTTCTCCTCCGGTGATCATTTCTACCTTTCTTTCGTGTGTGGGGATTAAACATTTCCAGATTGGACCGAGACTTTCCAAGCGGCCTTGGTTTACTACCGGTAGACCGCCTGTCAAGTTTCGTACCATTTGGACTTCGTTTGATACTCCAACGGTTAACCGACGGACCAAAAAGGCCTCGTGTGTGTTGCAGCCCAACACCCCTCCAATTTGGCCCAAAACCCACCTAAGCCTTCTTCATCATCTATATCGTTCGATCACAATCGCGTGGCCAAAAACCGCACCTCATTTGGACTCTCCTAGCTCCTCCTATGCCTATTTAAAGATCCCCCGAAATTCGGATCTCCTTCTCCCCCGAAACCCTAAAATCGCCTCCGCGCCGGCCGGACACGTCCGTCCGGGCCGGACGCTTCCGCCGCCGCCAACCGGGAGCTGCCACGTGGTGCCCCCGGACCACTTCGCCGCCTCAGCCGCGCCAGGCCCGCTCGGCCCGTCCCCGGCCCTCCCTTCCCGACTCGCCGCCTTAGCCGCCGCC
>NC_041380.1:142748971-142781436 GCF_002162155.2 Triticum dicoccoides | reverse complement strand
CGCGCTCCGCCGCCTCGGCCGCCGCCGCCGCACGCCATCGCCGCCCCGGAGCTCCACGCCGCCCGAGCCGGCGCCGCCCGGAGCCGCGCCTCGCCGCCTTCCCTCGCCGCCTCGCCGCCCTGCGGCCGGGTCCGCCGCCCCGCCGCCCGGCCTCCTCTCCTCGCCGGCAAGCCGCCGCCCGGCCTCCTCTCCTCGCCGGCGACCTCGGTTTCGTCGGCGATGAACAGTAAATCGCGTGCTGTGAACAGTAAACCCTAGATCCGCGAGGTTGATATTTCCTCTAAGTCCCAAAAATTCCAGATCCAAGTGCTCTTGTTCATATCCTCGTAACTTTGCATCTGTAGCTCCGATTCATGCATATAGAATATCAAAATGTTCATCTCAGAGAGTACATAATTTCATTCCATTGCATCATTTTCATTTGAGTTCATCTTGATGCCCGAAATGCTGTTAGAAGAGGGCTACTTGAGATAATTGTCAGATCTGCTACTCCGTTTAGCTTTTTGTCATTTTTGCCATGATTAATGTGTGCATGATATGCCCATGATCTCTACATATGTTTTGTTAAGGGCTTTTTCATCTTTCCAGAGGTGCAACCCATGTATTTTTGTGATGTGTGTGGTGACTAGCACAAGCTTGTAAAAATGGTGCACTTGGTAATTCTGATTTCAGGGACTTAGCATTTCCACTAAGTCCTTGAGCTGTTTATTTCATATGGCCTTATGTTCATGTTGTTTCCTAATGATCCGTGCCTCTTTTGAGGATGATCAGTAAGGATGTTTTGTTAATCTTGTAGTTCTCTATCCATCCATGTCTTTGTTTGCAATTATGGAGCACCCTAGCTTCAGTCAATCGAGCTCTACTTTTGCTACTTTGTGAATCTGGGCAGATTGTCAACTTGTTTGCAATTTTGCCGATGATGTTGTAGTTGATCCGTGCATGCTATGCTATTGTTCTTGCCATTTCTAGCTTGAATTTTGTGTGTTCTTGATAGATGTATCCTTAGCCTATCATGAATTGCTCCTTTTTGAGTGCATCGAGCTCGTAAACATGCCTACTTGAGTTATGTTTCAGCATGTGCCAGTTTTCACTAAGTCTGTGATCTGATTATGTTTTTGCTATGTTCACATGCTTGCAATTGTATTTTCTGATCCCTTTTGGCTCAAGGTCACTAAGGGACTTTTGTTAAGCTCTTTGAGTATCTCCATGCCATGCTTTACTTTGCCATGTTCAGGTCCGGTGTCATATAGTTTTGTTGCTCCGAAGAGTGCTACCTGATCTGAAATTCCAGACAAGTGTTAATTTCACTAAGTCTGAGATCTGTTTGCCATATGCATTTTTGCCATGCTTGTTTGAATCTGTTAATGGATGAATTGGTCGTAGCTCAGTGCTAGACTTTTGTTAAGCATCTTGTATGCATCCCTGCCATGTATTTTTTTGTCATGTTTGGGTGCTGTAGCATGTTCATCTCATTGCATTTAGATGGCTACTTGCTGTAAATCGCAGACCGGTGTCATATTTGAATCGCTTGCCATTTCCAAACCGTAACTCCGATTCCGATGTTCTTTATATCGTTTTCAAGCGATTTCATCTCATCTTTCCAGTGGCATACTTGGATTTCCAAGTTGAGGCCAGGTTCATGCATCCCTTGTCATATCTTGCATATGCATCCCGCATCGCCTCCCGCATAGCATATCATCATAGCATCATATTGTTTGATCCTTGCACATGGTTGATTGTGTCCTTGTTGCTTGTTTGTCTTGTTTGGGTAGAGCCGGGAGACGAGTTCGCTAACGAGGAGCCCGTTGAGTTTGCTTTCGAGGATCCAGTCAACTCTGACAACTGTGCAGGCAAGATGATCATACCCTCGAAATCACTACTATCTTTGCTATGGTAGTTTGCTCGCTCTTTTGCTATGCGAATGCTACGATGCCTACCATTTTCCTTCAAGCCTCCCAAATTGCCATGTCAAATCTCTAACCCACCATGTCCTAGCAAACCGTTGATTGGCTATGTTACCGCTTTGCTCAGCCCCTCTTATAGCGTTGTTAGTTGCAGGTGAAGATTGAAGGCCGTTCCTTGTTGGAACATTTATTTACTTGTTGGGATATCATTATATTGCCATGTTATCTTAATGCATCTATATACTTGGTAAAGGGTGGAAGGCTCGGCCTCTCGCCTAGTGTTTTGTTCCACTCTTGCCGCCCTAGTTTCCGTCATATCGGTGTTATGTTCCCGGATTTTGCGTTCCTTACGCGGTTGGGTTATAATGGGAACCCCTTGATAGTTCGCCTTGATTAAAGCTTTTCCAGCAATGCCCAACCTTGGTTTTACCATTTGCCACCTAGCCTCTTTTTCCCTTGGGTTTCCGGAGCCCGAAGGTCATCTTATTTTAAACCACCCCCCCCCCCCGGGCCAGTGCTCCTCTGAGTGTTGGTCCAAACTAGAGTCCTGTGCAGCGCCCCCTCGGGGAAACTCGAGGTTTGGTTTTAGTTGTATGGAGCGCTCATCTGAGTGTGCCCTGAGAAACAGATATGTGCAGCTCCTATCGGAATTTGTCGGCACATTCGGGCGGTGTTGCTGGTCTTGTTTTAACCTGTCGAAGTGTCTTGAAGAACCGAGATACCGAGTCTGATCGGAACGTCTTGGGAGGAGGTCTATTCCTTCATTGACCGTGAGAGCTTATCATGGGCTAAGTTGGGACTCCCCTGCAGGGATTTGAACTTTCAAAAGCCGTGCCCGCGGTTATGGGCAGATGAGAATTTGTTAATGTCCGGTTGTAGATAACTTGAACCTTAACTTAACTAAAATGAATCAACTGAGTGTGTTACCGTGATGGCCTCTTCTCGGCGGAGTCCGGGAAGTGGACACGGTGTTGGAGTAATGTTTGCGCAGGTTGTTCTCTAGTTTCTCGCTCGCGCTTTGCCTCCTCTTCTCGCTCTCTTTTGCAAATAAGTTAGCCACCATATTTTGCTAGTCGCTTGCTGCAGCTCCACTTATATTTACCCTGCCTTACCTATAAGCTTAAATAGTCTTGATCGCGAGGGTGCGAGATTGCTGAGTCCCTGTGGCTCACAGATTACTATTACACCAGATGTAGGGCCTGATGATTCCACTCCAGGAGACGCGCTTGAGCTCAAGTGGGAGTTCGACGAAGACTCTCAACGTTACTATGTTTCTTTTCCTGATGATCAGTAGTGGTGCCCAGTTGGGGGTGAACGGGACCGTTATCGCATGTTGGGTTATCTTTTATTTTGGTGCCGTAGTCGGGCCATGAGTGTTTGGATGATGTAATGTTATTTATGTACTTGATTGACGTGGCGAGTGTAAGCCAACTATGTTATCTCCCCTTTTATTATCATATTACATGGGATGTTGTGAAGATTGCCTAACTTGCGACATATGCCTTCAATGCGATTATGTCTCTAAGTCGTGCCTCGACACTTGGGAGCTATAGTCGCATCGAGGGTGTTACATCCTATGTTCAGGTATCTAGTGACTTCCTTCAAGTGTCGTCCAAAGGGTGTATCTTCATCTGGTTGTGTGAACTTGTTCCTTGCATCCGCCATCCTAAAGAGTAGAAAGGATGAGAGGTCAGAAGAGAAGAGAGTGAATAGTGATCTAGGTCTTTTGCTTAGTGGTCGTGTCCTACAGTCAGTGTGTGCTCTGATACCATCTCTGTAGCGACCAGACCTCAAATAGTCTGATCTCTATGCTCCGGTGTCATCCCTGGATCAGTAATGCTGACACCACACAGTACTCGGAGGATTTATAGTAGAGTAGCAATCACACACTTATTACATCGAGTGTCTCATAAGAGAACTTATTACAATAAATATGGCTTAAGGCCATCTAATAACGATAACAGCGGAAGGCTTGGAAGATAAGTGAGTCCATCAACTCCAACGGCATCACTGAGTATAGAACCACGACCTAAAGACTCCTTAATCATCGTCTGAAAAGTCTGCAACATTAATGTTGCAGCCCGAAACGGGTCAGCACATGGAATATGCTGGTAAGGTAACACATAGAGAGTAATGGAATGAAACAGCTATACTATATGCATATTTGGCTGGTGGAAAGCTCTATGGTTACAGTTTTGCGTAAAGCCAATTTTTCCCTACTTCAAAGGAATAAAATTTAATTACTATCATGGTGGTTGTTAAACATTGAGAATGGTTGACAGCATTCTCAATCCCAATTAAGCATCATCATTAAACATAACCCAACAAAATTAATTTAGAGTAACATGTTGAGATTCACATGAAAATCCAAGTACTAGATACTCAAGATGTCCATAACCGGGGACACGGCTAACCATGATTAGTTTATTACGCTCTGCAGAGGTTTGCGCACTTTTCCCCACAAGACTCGATCGCCTCCGTTTGGTTTCTCGCACTACATGGTGTTTGAGAAGACGGATGACCGAGACATAGTCTTTCAGAAGCGCTAGCACCTTACGATCAGGTAGACCATACCACCTACATCCCCTACATCTGCTAGTCTACCACTGTAAGAGTTCGCACAACTTAGTCAACTATGCTAGAGCCCATAATAGCTTGTGGCTGCACACGGAAGTTTCTAGTATGAATAGTCTCATGATCCCTTTGAGCATGGGTGGCGGTCTAAAAGAAAACAGGCAAGTCCTGGAATACCCAGGTGCCTCAATCCACCCAGATGTGTGTTTAATTTGCCACCTTAGATAAACCATAAATTAACAATCTCACATCTGGCATGGATATCACTCACCCAATCCACGTCTACTAGCATAGCATGGCATAATAAGCAAACGTAGAAGTAACTCCCAAAGGTTTGATAATAACAGGTAATAGGTACTACCTCATCTACTTCTCATCCCACAATTTTATTAGATCCTAACCATGCAATGTGTGAGGATTGATCTAATGCAATAAAACTGGGTAGTAGAAAAGGTATGATCAAAGTGTTACTTGCCTTGCTGATGATCCGCGAAACCTAACGATTCGAATTAACAGGCGGCGCACTCCGGGTATTCTATCGCAGACAAACATACAAGCATACAATAAGTACTCATCTAATGCACAGGTAAAACTCAAATAAAAGAACTAACCAGAAGGTTCAACTTAAGAACTCCGGTTGGCAAAAGAATCAAATCGAACGAAACAACGAAAGTCAAACGGCGAAAGAAAACAACTTCGTTCTAGTAATCTGGATCTAGGGAAAATTTTATAGTAGCAAAATCTTGTTTAAGTTGGTTAAACGGATAGAGGGTTTCGAGTCGAATCCCTAGGCGCTTGAATTGCCTGATTCCGATAAACAAGCGAAAAGTTAAACTAAAACGAAAATCGGATCAGGAATCACGATCAGAAAAATCATGGATTTAATCCGAGAAAAAGAAAAATGACGAACGCCGAACGCCGAATTTTTTTCTCTCTTTTTCTTTTTTTTCGGCACGGAAATCGAGACGCGACGAACCTCGGCGGCGAGATCCGGCGGCGGCGGCGGCAGACGTCGGCGGCGGCGGCGGCAGACGTCGGCGGCGGCGGCTTCTTAGGGCGGCGGCGGCTTAGGGCGCTTTAGGGTTTCCCCCGGGGCCGGGCCTCGGCTCATAAAGGCCTCCCGGGTCGGTGTCCTGGTCGAACACGGCCCGTTAAGTCGGTTCGTTTTTTTATTATTATTCTGCTCGGAAGAAAAATAAAAAGAAATACTAAACGGACTCCAAAAATTCCAAAATAAATTTTCGCGGGCTTCTAAAATCAAGCCGCACAAGGTGAACATTTATTTGGGCCCTAAATGAAATTTTGAAAAATGCACTTTTTTCCTAAATTCAAATTAAACACCGAAAAACTCCGAAATAAAATCTTACTTGATTTTATTATTAAATCCTCAATATATCTTTATTTTGGGAAAGTCATTTTATTCCCTCTCTCATATTTTTGTAATAGAAATAATTGATGATAAAATAAATAAAATCAAATGATCCTATTCTCAAAATTTGAGAAAACTCAAATATGAAAATAACGAAATCCCCAACTCTCTTCGTGGGTCATTGAGTTGCGTAGAATTTCTAGGATCAACCAAAATGCATAATAAAATATGATATTCATGATGATCTAATGTATAACATTCCAAATTGAAAATTTGGGATGTTACACCATGCTGATTGTTAAAATTGAGACAATAAAAGACCAACAAAACAAATAACAGGTGGCAAACAATATAAATAACGTTCTAACTAAAGGTTGGGGGTTTCTGATTCGAATATGATCAGTAAACCGGACCAAAGGGGTTAAGCTAAGATTCGAATACGATCATATAGCCCCAGTGGCTTTGGCATTGCGCCAATCAAGAGGTTATCGACAGCTATGTTCTCTTTGGTTCGAATACGACCTATGTTTGAACAGGAAGCCCCCAAATGATCTTGAGAGGTTTTTAACAACCCTGATTCGAAAACGATCCAAGTCGGACCCAAAAGGGGTTAAGCTATGATTTGGATACGATCAAGAAGCCCCCTGGTGAGTTTGGCTTTGAGCTGATCAAGAGGGTTACGACAGCTATGTTCTCTTTGGTTCGAATACGACCTATGTTTGAACAGGAAGCCCCCAAGTGACCATGAGGTTTACAACTAGATTCAAATACGATCATAAGCCGGACCAAAAAAGGTTAGACTTGATTCAGATATGATCAGCTCCTTAATGGTCATTTTATATAGTGAAAAAGAGTAAAGATATGTAATCTCTGAAAAATAAAAGGACAGAAGTCCTGCTTTATTGCTTATCATAGTATATACAACATCAAAGTATGTACATGGTGAGAGCCGATGGCTCAGGTGTAGTATGGCCGGAGTTGAGCAATGTTCCACGGCCGGCGGGTCTCCTCCTCCGACTTACGTGAGTCTTTGTGCTCTCGAATGTCAATGAGGTAATATGACCCGTTGTTTAAGTTCTTGCTGACTACAAAAGGTCCTTCCCAAGGTGGGGATAGCTTGTGTGCATCTGACAGATCCTGGATGAGCCGGAGCACCAGGTCACCTTCTTGAAAAGTCCTGGACTTAACCCGGCGGCTGTGATAGCGGCGCAAGTCCTGTTGATAAATTGTTGATCCAGCCGCTGCTAAGTCTCTTTCCTCATCTAACAAATCAAGTGCATCCTGTCTGGCTTGTTCATTTTTGGCCTCAACATAAGCCACCACACGGTGCGAGTCATGACGGATGTCACTGGGCAGCACTGCTTCAGCTCCATAAACCATGAAGAAAGGTGTATAACCTGTAGATCTGTTCGGGGTGGTGTTAATACTCCACAATACCGAGGGTAACTCCTCTACCAAGAAACCCGGCGTTCTTTGTAAGGGAACCATGAGCCGTAGCCTGAGACCTTTTAAGATTTCATGATTGGCTCTCTCAGCCTGCCCATTAGACCGAGGGTGAGCTACAGAAGAAACATCAAGCCGGATATGCTCACATTGACAGAACTCCTCCATAGCCCCTTGGGATAAATTAGTGCCATTGTTCGTGATAATGCTGTGTGGAAAACCAAAACGAAAGATCACCTTTTTCATGAACTGAACCGTTGTGGCTGCATCACACTTGCTCACTGGCTCCGCCTCAACCCACTTTGTGAACTTGTCAACTACTACTAAAAGATGTGTCTTTTTATCTTTAGATGTTTTGAAAGGTCCAACCATATCAAGCCCCCAGACCGCAAATGGCCAGGTAATTGGAATCATCCGCAACTCTTGAGCCAACACATGTGCTCGTCGTGCAAATTTTTGACATCCATCACACCTACTGACCAGATCTTCTGCATCAGCATGAGCCGTCAACCAGTAAAAACCATGACGAAAAGCTTTGGCCACAAGAGACTTTGACCCGGTGTGATGACCACAATCCCCTTCATGGATCTCACAAAGTATTTCTTGGCCTTCTTCAGGGGAAACACACCGCTGAAACGCTCCAGAGACGCTGCAATGGTATAACTCTCCATCAGAAATCATCATTGACTTGGACCGCCGGGTTATCTGTCGGGCCAGGGTCTCATCCTCTAGCAACTCGCCCCGGGTCATGTAAGCCAAGAACGGTACTGTCCAATCTGGTATGACGTGAAGAGCCGCCACCAACTGTGCCTCCAGGTCAGGAACGGCTAAATCTTCCTCTATAGGTAACTTAACAGATGGATTATGCAAAACACCCAAAAAGGTGTTAGGTGGCACCAGCTTACGCTGAGATCCCAACCGGCTTAAAGCATCGGCCGCTTCGTTCTTCCTACGGTCAATGTCTTCCACCTGATAACCAAATCTGAGTCGCCAAGGCACCGGACCCGGCTTAGACTCATTTCCTTCAACATTCGGAGACCATGGAGCAAGGCTTCATATTCTGCTGCATTTTAGTACAAGGAAACATCAAGCGCAACACATAACAAAACTTGTCACCTCGAGGGGAGTTTAAAATAACTCCAGCCCCTGAGCCTTCCAATTGTCTGGACCCATCAAAGTGAATCGTCCAATACGTGTTGTCTGGTTTCTCTTCTGGCATCTGCATCTCTGTCCAGTCATTAATAAAGTCAACCAGCGCTTGAGATTTGATCGCAGTACATGGCACATACTTCAACCCATGAGACCCAAGTTCAATGGCCCACTTGGCGACTCGTCCAGTAGCTTCTCTATTTTGGATGATGTCTCCCAAAGGAGCAGAGCTAACCACAGTGACTGGGTGACCCTGAAAGTAAAGTTTGAGCTCCGGCTTGCCATGAACACCCCATACACAAGCTTCTACCAATGTGGATATCTTTGTTTAGATTCAATCAGCACCTCACTTACGTAGTAAACCGGCCGTTGAACCGGATGTTCCTTGCCAGCCTCCTTGCGTTCCACCACAATTGCCACACTAACAGCTCATGAGTTAGCGACTATATATAACAATAGTGGCTCTTACTCAACTGGAGCAGCAAGAACTGGCGGCTCAGCAAGCTGTTTCTTCAGATCCTCAAAAGCAGAGTTTGCAGCATCGCTCCAAACAAAATCATCTGTTTTTCTCATCATTTGATATAAAGGCATCGCCTTCTCCCCTAACCGGCTAATGAACCGGCTCAAAGCAGCAACATGACCCGCGAGCCGTTGAACGTCATTGATGCATGTTGGTTTGGCCAGCGATGTGATTGCCTTAATTTTCTCCAGGTTAGCTTCAATACCTCGGTTGGACACCAAAAAAACCCAAGAGTTTGCCAGCTGGGACTCCAAAAACACACTTGGCCGGGTTAAGCATCATTTTGTAGACCCGGAGGTTATCACAGGTCTCCTTCAGATCTGTGACCAAGGTTTCCTATTTCCTGGACTTCACCACTATATCATCCACATAAGCATGAAAATTACGCCCAATCTGATTGTGAAGGCAATTCTGCATACACTGTTGTTAAGTTGCCTGGGCGCTCTTGAGCCCAAAAGGCATAGACACATAGCAGAAGGCTCCAAACGGAGTGATGAAAGTTGTCTTCTCCTGGTCCTTGACTGCCATCTTGATCTGATGATAACCTGAATAAGCATCCAAAAAACTCAAACATGCGTAACCCGCCGTAGCATCAATGATCTGATCAATACGGGGGAGAGCGAAAGGGTCAGCTGGACAAGCTTTGTTTAAATCGGTGTAAATCACACACACACGCCAGGTGTCGTTCTTCTTGAGTACAAGCACCGGGTTGGCCAACCACTCTGGGTGAAAAACTTCCACCATGAATCTGGCTGCTAAGAGTCGGGCCACCTCTTCTCTAATGGCCTTGCGCCTTTCCTCGTTGAACCGTCGGAGAAATTGCCTGACCGGCTTAAACTTAGGATCAATATTAAGAGTGCTCAGCGAGTTCTCTCGGGACACCCGGCATGTCAAAAGGTTTCCATGCAAAGAAGCCCCAGTTCTCAAGGATGAACTCGATGAGCGCGCTTTCCTATTTTGGATCCAAGTTGGCACTGATGATGAACTGCTTGGATGAGTCGCCGGGCACAAAATCAATCGTCTTGGTGTCATCAGCTGACTTGAATTTGAACACCAGTTCATGCTCCATCGTTGGCTTCTTTAAAGACGTCATGTCTGCCGGGTCAACATTATCTTTATAAAATTTTAAATCCTCTGTTGCACAAACAGACTCAGCATATGCAGCATCTCCTTCTTCGCACTCCAGGGCTATTTTCCGGCTTCCATGTACCGTAATGGTGCCCTTATAACCTGGCATCTTGAGCTGCAGATATACATAACATGGCCGAGCCATGAACTTGGCATAAGCCGGCTGTCCAAACAGAGCATGATATGGGCTTTTGATCTTAACCACCTCAAAAGTTAACTTCTCTGCTCTGGAATCATATTCATCTCCAAAGGCTACTTCCAGTTCAATCTTACCAAGTGGGTATGCCGATTTGCCAGGCAGAACACCGTGAAAAATAGTGTTGGATTGCTTAAGACTCTTATCAGTCAACCCCATTCGACCAAACGTCTCATAGTAGAGGATGTTGATGCTACTGCCTCCATCCATGAGCACTTTAGTGAATTTATATCCACCAACCTGAGGCGCCACTACCAAGGCTAAGTGACTCGGATTATCAACCCGGGGAGGATGATCTTCTCTGCTCCACACAATGGGCTATTCTGACCACCTTAAATAACATGGAATCGCCGGCTCAACGGCATTGACAGCCCTCTTATGAAGCTTCTGGTCCCTCTTGCATAAATTAGTGGTAAATACATGGTATTGCCCACTATTCAACTGTTTTGGGTTGCCATGATATCCGGACTGTTGTTGCTGATTGCCTTGGCCGGGTTATCGATTATAACCTCCCTGGTTACCCGTATGGCCCTGACCGTGAAAACCACCTCCACCTGAACCGGTGCCCGGGCCATGAAAGCCGCCCCCACCTGAACCGCCGCTAGGCCCGTGACTTCCATCAAATGCATTTTAATTTTTAAACGCCTTCATGATCGTACAGTCCTTCCACAGATGGGTGGCCGGCTTCTCCCGGGTGCCGTGTCTTGGACAAGGTTCATTCAACAGTTGCTCGAGGGTGGGGCCTGACCCGCCCGATCGAGGTGGTTGCCTACCCTTGCGCCGTTGATTGTTGCCCTGTGCATTGGTGTTAGCCACAAACTCATCAGTCTTACATTTATTACCTCCTTGATTCGCCGGGTTATGCTAGTGACCCTTGCCGTTGCCGTTCTTCTTTCCCTTCCCTATTTTTTCTTCATCAAACACGGGGTCCTTGGTACTATCAGAATCAGCGTACTTAACCAAAGCCGCCATCAGCTGGCCCATGTCATTGCAGTCACGCTTGAGTCGCCCGAGCTTCTGCTTCAGAGGTTCAAAATGGCAATTTTTCTCCAACATTAAGACTGCCGAGCCGGCATCCATCTTATCAGATGAATGTATTATCTCCTTGACCCGGCGCACCCAATGGGTTGTGGACTCACCTTCCTCTTGTTTACAATTAGTCAGGTCCACGATTGACATAGGTTGTTTGCATGTGTCCTTGAAGTTCTGAATGAATCGGGCCTTTAGTTCCGCCCATGAGCCGATGGAATTCAGGGGTAGTCCTTTCAACCAAGTGCGAGCCGTTCCATCCAACATCATAGTGAAATACTTAGTCATTAAAGCATCGCTGACCTCCAACAGCTCCATTGCCATCTCATAACTCTCAATCCAGGCCCCAAGCTGCAAATCGGCCGTGTAATTAGGCACTTTACGAGGCCCTTTGAAGTATTTTGGCAAGCGCTCATTACGTATAGCCAGCACCAGGAAAGGGACACCTCTTGTTCTTGTGGCTACTCCTTCCTCAACAGAGGTTGCTGGATAAGCCGGAAAAGTTTGATGAGCCGCTTGCTCAGCTGCCAATTGAACCGCCCACTCAGCCTCTTGCCGAATCCTCTCCTGATCTGCTAAATTAAGGGCTCCAGCCTGGACCGGCTCATGCCTGCGTAGTTGGTTGCGGCGTTGCGCGTTGCTTGACATATCAGCTGAGTCCATATGCCTGTTGTAGCTTGGGATCCGGCTTGGGCAAGGGGTGGAATGGATTCTGTCTCGACTGTGAGAGTATGCATCCTGCTGCGCCAGAGCCGTCTGAAGAAGTTCTCTCGCCCTTCGTGTTTCGATTGCTGTTGGAGAGTCACCTTCCATCGGGAGAGCCGCCAAATGAGCCGACGCCGCAATGAGGTTTTCCAAAGGATTGAAGAAGTGACCCAGCGGTGTTGGCGTATAATGAGGCGTAGCGGTATACATGCGAGGTGGTTCCATGGCCCGCGGCTGAACCGGTGCCCCGGGTGTCATGATCGGCTTTACCTCCAGCGGGTTACTTGGCCCAGCCCCGGGTGTATGGAAAAGGTTCCTAGGATTGAGCATCAGAGGTAGAAATGACTGAGTTTTCTGATGCCTTCTCCTCATGACCTCGTTTGACGCGTTCAGATCCAGCGAAAGCCGGAAAGTCTCCGCTTGAAGTTGTTGAGCATGAGCGTCCAAAGTCGCCCATTCTGCGGCCATCCTGACCTCTTCTGCTGCTAAATTGTCCTTGGCCTGTGCCATCTCTTCGCGTACCCGTGCCACCTCCACGTCATGCTGAACTTTATCTGCCGGCTCCACCATGGCAGTCAACAGAGCTGTCAGCTTATCCGTGAGGTCCATTAGCATCTGATCCGGGGGGCGCGCGGGGTCTCCTGACCCGGCCGCTGCCGACCTGGTGGTTGTTACCGCTGCTACCGTGGAGTTCTGCCCGGGCTGAGTGCCTGCCATGAAGACTCCGGCTCGATTCGGTGGCTCAAAGGGGTCCGAAATACTGCTGCCATCGGAACAGCCCCCAAGCATGCCATCCTGCAGCTGATATAAAGAGTCGATCTCGCCTGTTGATGACGTAGTGTCGAAACAGGTGGCTGTGTCACCGCCATCAACTGATTCTTCCGAGTATTCACCTCCATGGATGCAACCAACAAAGGCACGCCTTATGGCGGGTCGGGCCCGAGCGGGCCTCGCGAGCTGAGCCGTCTCGATGATGTTGGTGCGGACGTCCGGCTCAGGGCCCGATTCACCGATCCGGCCAATGAAGACATGGATCCCGCCAAAGGGGACCCGGTACCCATACTCTATTGAGCCGGCCTCGGGGCCCCAGCCTTCGTCGTCGATGTAGAGCTTGCCGCGACGACTCTTGGTCATCTGTCCCGCAACGTATCCCTTGAGCCCTTCGAAGTTGCCCTTCAAGAACTCAAATCCATCGTGCACTGGCCCCACGGTGGGTGCCAACTGTCGTGGAATTGTCACGGCAGATGTCCTAGCAAAAGTACTTAGTCGTAGGGCCATCGCAACTAGGAAGCTTAAAGGGGTTAATCGGGACAAAGGACACGAGAGATTTTATACTAGTTCGGCCCCTTACAATGAAGGTAAAAGCCTATGTCTAGTTGTGTTGATATTGCTGGGGTTTCGATCACTAGGAGGCTAACTCGCCGGCTTGGTTATCGATCTCTTGTTTCTTGCCCTAAACCGCCACCGGGTCGTCCCCTTATATACACGGGTTGACGCCTGGCGGCCTACGGAGTCCCGGCCGGCTCATAAAGCGTGTCCGGCTCGGTGACTTCTTTTATACGCCTTTCCTTACAAGTCTTTCCTTACATATGGCGGTTTACAATATTGGGCCTCAAGCCGCCTCTCAGCTTAGGCCTTCTATAAGCTTTAATAAACTATCGCCTTGAATGTTTACTGGGCTTCCTTTTGACCCGCCATTGGGGCTGACCCGGGCCCTCCTGGGCGGGTCATAACTGATAGCTATATCCCCAACAAAGTTACTATTGAACCTCGCAGGTCGACCAAAACACATACCGCACTAGAGTGGTACGGTAATCCTGTCTTGGAAGACATGTTGTTAGACAACAGCGAACCTACGAACTATGAAGAAGCTATGATGAGCCCAGATTCCGATAAATGGCTTGAGGCCATGAAATCTGAGATAGGATCCATGTAAGAGAACAAAGTATGGAGTTTGGTGGACTTGCCAGACGATCGGCAAGCCATTGAGAATCAATGGATCTTCAAGAGGAAGACATATGCTCATGGTAATATCACTATCTACGAAGCTCGACTTGTGCAAAAGGTTTTTGACTAGTTCAAGGGGTTGTATGCGATGAGACTTTCTCACCCGTACCGATGCTTAAGTCTGTCTCAATCTTGTTAGCAATTGTCACATTTTATGATTATGAAATCTGGTAAATGGACGTCAAAACTACATTCCTTAACGGGTTTCTCAAAGAAGAGTTGTATATGATACAACCAGAAGGTTTTATCGATCCTAAAGGTGCTAACAAAGTGTGCAAGCTCCAGTGATCCATCTATGGATTGGTGCAAGCATCTCGAAGTTTCAATATACGCTTTGATGAGGTGATCAAAGCATATGGTTTTATACAGATTTACGGTGAAGCCTGTATTTACAAGAAAGTAAGTGGGAGCTCTGTAGCATTTTTTATATTATATGTGGATGACATATTGCTGACTGGAAATGATATAGAATTTTTGTATAGCATAAAAGGATAATTGAATAAGAATTTTTTCAATGAAAGACCTCGGTGAAGCTACTTATATATTGGGCATCAAGATCTATAGGGATAGATCAAGATGCTTAATAGGACTTTCACAAAGTACATACTTTGACAAAGTTTTGAAGAAGTTCAAAATGGATCAGTCAAAGAAAGGGTTCATGCCTATATTGCAAGGTGTGAAGTTGAGTAAGACTCAATGCCCGACCATGGCAGAAGATAGAGAGAGAATGAAAGTCATTCCCTATGCCTCAGCCATAGGTTCTATAAAGTATGTCATGCTATGTACCAGACCTGTTGTGTGCCTTGCCATGAGTCTGGCAAGGGGGTATACTAGTGATCTAGGAGTGGATCACTAGACAATGGTCAAAAATTATCCTTAGGTACCTAAAGAGAACTAAGGAAATGTTTCTCGGTTATGGAGGTGGTCAAGAGTCCGTCGTAAAGGGTTACATCGATGCAAGCTTTGACAGTGATCCGGATGACTCTGAGTCTCAATCTAGATAAGTATTGAATGTGGGAGAATTAACTAGAGTAGCATCATGCAGAGCATTGTAGACATAGATATTTGGAAAGTATGCGCGGATCTGAATGTTGCAGACCCGGTGACTAAAACCTCTCTCACAAGCAAAACATGATCACACCTTAGAACTCATTGGGAGTTAATCACATGGCGATGTGAACTATATTATTGACTCTACTGCAAGTGGAAGACTGTTGGAAATATGCCCTAGAGGCAATAATAAATTGGTTATTATCATATTTCCTTATTCATGATAAAGGTTTATTATTCATGCTATAATTTTATTGATTGGAAACTTAAATACATGTGTGAATACACATAAGCAAATACCAAGTCCCTACTATGCCTCTACTAGACTAGCTCGTTGATCAAAAGATGGTTAAGGTTTCATGACCATAGACATGAGTTGTCATTTGATAACAGGATCACATTATTAGGAGAATGATGTGATGGACAAGACCCATCTGTTATCTTAGCATATGATCGTTCAGTTTATTCCTACTGCTTTCCTAAATGTCCAATACATATTCCTTTGACCATGAGATCATGCAACTCCCGGATACCGGAGGAATACCTTGTGTGATATCAAATGTCACAACATAACTGGGTGATCATAAAGATGCTCTACAGGTATCTCCAAAGGTGTATGTTGAGTTGGCATGAATCAAGATTGGGATTTGTCACTCCGTATAACGGAGAGGTATCTCTACGCCCTCTCGGTAATACAGCATCACAAGAAGCTTGCAAGCAAAGTGACTAAGGAGTTAGTTACAAGATGATGTATTACGGAACAAGTAAAGAGACTCGTCGGTAACGAGACTGAACTAGGTATGAAGATACCGATGATCGAATCTCGGGCAAGTAACATACCGACGGACAAAGGGAACTATGTATTTGTCATAAAGGTTCGACCGATAAAGATCTTCATATAATATGTAGGAACCAATATGGGCATCCAAGTCCCACAGTTGGTTATTGACCGGAGAAGCGTCTCAGTCATGTCTACATCATTCTCGAACCCGTAGGGTCCGCATGCTTAATGTTCGATGATGATATAGTATTATATGAGTTATGTATGTTGGTAACTGAATGTTGTTTGGAGTCTCGGATGAGATCACGGACATGACGAGGAGCTCCGGAATGGTCCAGAGGTAAAGGTTGATATATGGGATAATAGTGTTTGGTCTCTGGAAGGGTTCCAGAATTCACTAGAAGTGGTTTCGGATGTTTCCCGAAACGTTCTGGTGTGAGAACACCTTATTTGGGCTAAGGGGTAAATCCCACGATGCTTTAGGAAGGTGCAAAAGGAAGTTTTGCGGAGGCCAGGGGCCAGATGCCAGGGACCCTAGCGTCTAGGCCATTGCTACCTCTTGAGCATTGCGTTGGATTTCCCCGAAGTGGAGGGGATGATGCAGCAAAGTAGCGTAAGTATTTCCCTCAGTTTTTGAGAACCAAGGTATCAATCCAGTAGGAGGCCACGCACAAGTCCCTCATACCTACACAAAAACAATAGCTCAACGCAACCAACGCGCTTAGGGGTTGTCAATCCCTTCACCGTCACTTACGAAAGTGAGATCTGATAGAGATGATAAATAATATTTTTGGTATTTTTGGTATAGAGATGCAAAGTAAAAAGTAAAAGCAAAGTAAAAGCAAAGTAAAAGCAAAGCAATAATAAAGTGATGGAGATTGATATGATGAGAAAGAGACCCGGGGGGCATAGGTTTCACTAGTGGCTTCTCTCAAGAGCATAAGTATTCTACGGTGGGTGAACAAATTACTGTTGAGCAATTGACAGAATTGAGCATAGTTATGAGAATATCTAGGTACGATCATGTATATAGGCATCACGTCCGAGACAAGTAGACCGAAACGATTCTGCATCTACTACTATTACTCCACTCATGGACCGCTATCCAGCATGCATCTAGAGTATTAAGTTAAAAACAGAGTAACGCCTTAAGCAAGATGACATGATGTAGAGGGATAGTTTCATGCAATATGATTAAAAAAACCCATCTTGTCATCCTCGATGGCAATAATACAGTACGTGGCTTGCTGCCCCTTCTGTCACTGGGAAAGGACACCGCAAGATCGAACCCAAAGCTAAGCACTTCTCCCATGGCAAGAACAACCAATCTAGTAGGCCAAACCAAACTGTTAATTCGAAGAGACTTGCAAAGATAACCAATCATACATAAAAGAATTCAGAGAATATTCAAATATTATTCATAGATAGACTTGATCATAAACCCACAATTCATCGGTGTCAACAAACACACCGCAAAAAGAAGATTACATCGAATAGATCTCCACGACAGAGGGGGAGAACATTGTATTGAGATCCAAAAAGAGAGAAGAAGCCATCTAGCTACTAACTATGGACCCGTAGGTCTAAAGTAAACTACTCACACTTCATCGGAGAGGCTTGGATGATGATGTAGAAGCCCTCCATGATTGATGCCCCCCCGGCGGAGCTCCAGAACAGGCCCCAAGATGGGATCTCGTGGATACAGAAAGTTGCAGCGGTGGAATTAGGTTTTTGGCTCTGTATCTGATCGTTTGGGGGTACGTGGATATATATATAGGAGAAAGAAGTACGTCGGTGGAGCTTTGAGGGGCCCATGAGGCAGGGGGCGCGCCCTAGGGGGCACACCCTCCACCCTCGTGACCGCCTCGTGGCTTTCTTGACGGAGGGTCCAAGTCTCCTGGATCTTATCTGATGAGAAAATCACGTTTCCGAAGGTTTCATTCCATTTGACTCCGTTTGATATTCCTTTTCTTCAAAACCCTAAAACAGGCAAAAAAACAGCAATTCTGGGTTGGGCCTCCAGTTAATAGGTTAGTCCCAAAAATAATATAAAAGTGGATAATAAATCCCAATAATGTCCAAAACAGTAGATAATATAGTATGGAGCAATCAAAAATTATAGATACATTGGAGACGTATCAGCCATATGCCGAGGACCTTGGCGTCTGGTCCTGGAGTCCAAGAAGGACTCTTGCCTTGCGTGCCAAACCGACTTTGAGGAAGCTCTTTCTCCAAGAAATGGCCCCGGGGCTCAACATATAAATAGAGAGGCAGGGCTAGCACCATGAACACATCAAGATTCACCAAGCCATGTGCCGACAACCCCGCCCCCTCTAGTTTATCATCTGTCATAGTTTTCGTTGTGCTTGGCGAAGCCTGATGTCTACTACACAACCTTCTTCTTGTAGACGTTGTTGGGCCTCCAAGTGCAGAGGTTTGTAGGACAGTAGAAAATTTCCCTCAAGTGGATGACCTAAGGTTATTAATCCGTAGGAGGCGTAGGATGAAGATGGTCTCTCTCAAGCAACCCTGCAACCAAATAATGAAAAGTCTCTTGTGTCCCCAACACACCCAATACAATGGTAAATTGTATAGGTGCACTAGTTCGGCGAAGAGATGGTGATACAAGTGCAATATGGATGGTAGATAAAGGTACTTGTAATCTGAAAATATAAAAACAGCAAGGTAACTAATGATAAAAGTGAGCGTAAACGGTATTGCAATGATAGGAAACAAGGCCTAGGGTTCATACTTTCGCTAGTGTAAGTTCCCTCAACAATAATAACATAATTGGATCACATAACTATCCCTCAACATGCAACAAAGAGTCACTCCAAAGTCACTAATAGCGGAGAACGAACGAAGAGATTATGGTAGGGTACGAAACCACCTCAAAGTTATTCTTTCCAATCAATCCGTTGGGCTATTCCTATAAGTGTCACAAACAGCCCTAGAGTTTGTACTAGAATAACACCTTAAGACACAAATCAACCAAAACCCTAATGTCACCTAGATACTCCAATGTCACCTCAAGTATCTGTGGGTATGATTATACGATATGCATCCCACAATCTCAGATTCATCTATTCAACCAACACGTAGAACCTCAAAGAGTGCCCCAAAGTTTCTACCGGAGAATCACGACGAAAATGTGTGCCAACCCCTATGCATAGGTTCATGGGCGGAACCCGCAAGTTGATCACCAAAACATACATCAATTGAATCACGTGGTATCCCATTGTCACCATAGATACGCACGACAAGACATACATCAAGTGTTCTCAAACATTTAAAGACTCAATCCGATAAGATAACTTCAAAGGGGAAACTCAATTCATTACAAGAGAGCAGAGGGGGGAAGAAACATCATAGGATCCAAATATAATAGTAAAGCTCGCGATACATCAAGATCGTATCACCTCAAGAACACGAGAGAGAGAGAGAGATCAAACACATAGCTACTAGTACATACCCTCAGCCCCGAGGGAGAACTACTCCCTCCTCGTCATGGATAGCACCGGGATGATGAAGATGGCCACCGGAGAGGGATTGGCCCCTCCGGCAGGGTGCTGGAACTCCCGATCTATTGTCTGTTTTGGAAGTTTTAGGATACATAGGTATATATGGGTGAAAGAAGCACGTCGGTGGACCGAAGGGGGGCCACGAGGCAGGGGGCGCACCCCCCACCCTCGTGAGCACCTCCCTTCTTTCCTGACATGCACTCCAAGCTTTTTCGGTAGCTTTCCTTCCAAAAATAACTTCTCCAATTGATTCCGTTCCATTTCAACTCCATTTGATATTCCTTTTCTTCGAAACACTGAAATAGGCAAAAAAACAACAATTCTGGGCTGGGCCTCCGGTTAATAGGTTAGTCCCAAAAATAATATAAAAGTGGATAATAAAGCCCAATATTGTCTAAAACAGTAGATAATATAGCGTGGAGCAATCAAAAATTATAGATACGTTGGAGACGTATCAAGCATCCCCAAGCTTAATTCCTGCTCGTCCTCGAGTAGGTAAATGATAAAAACAGAATTTTTGATGTGGAATGCTAGTTGGCATAATTTCAAGGCAATTCTTCTTAATTGTGGTATGAATATTCAGATCCGAAAGATTCAAGACAAAAGTTCATATTGACATAAAAATGATAATACTTCAAGCATACTAACTAAGCAATTATGTTTTCTCAAAATAACATGGCCAAAGAAAGTTCATCCCTACAAAATCATATAGTTTAGTCATGCTCCATTTTCGTCTCACAAGAATGCTCTCATCATGCACAACCCCGATGACAAGCCAAGAAATTGCTTCATACTTTAGTAATCTCAAACCTATAAACTTTCACGCAATACATGAGCGAGAGACATGGATATAGCACTATGGGTGGAATAGAATATAATGAGGGGGGTTATGTGGAGAATACAAAAAGGAGAAAGTCTCACATCAACGAGGCTAATCAATGGGCTATGGAGATGCCCATCGATTGATGTTAATGCAAGGAGTAGGGATTGCCATGCAACGGATGCACTAGAGCTATAAATGTATGAAAGCTCAACAAAAGAAACTAGTGGGTGTGCATCCAACTTGCTTGCTCACGAAGACCTAGCGCACTTGAGGAGGCCCATTGTTGGAATATACAAGCCAAGTTCTATAATGAAAAATTCCCACTAGTATATGAAAGTGACAACATGAGAGACTCTCTACTATGAAGATCATGGTGCTACTTTGAAGCACAAGTGTGGTTAAAGGATAGTAACATTGTCCCTTCTCTCTTTTTCTCTCATTTTTTGGGCCTTCTCTTTTTTTATGGCCTTTCTCTTTTTGGGGGCCTTCTCTTTTTTTTATGGCCTTTCTCTCTCTTTTTTTTATTCCTCACTTGGGACAATGCTCTAATAATGATGATCATCACACTTCTATTTATTTACAACTCAATGATTACAACTCGATACTAGAACAAAGATGACTCTATATGAATGCCTCCGGCGGTGTACCAAGATATGCAATGAACCAAGAGTGACATGTATGAAAGAAATATGAATGGTGGCTTTGCCACAAATACTATGTCAACTACATGATCATGCTAAGCAATATGACAATGATGAATGTGTCATGATAAACTGAATGGTGGAAAGTTGCATGGCAATATATCTCAGAATGGCTATGGAAATGCCATAATAGGTAGGTATGGTGGATGTTTTGAGGAAGATATAAGGAGGTTTATGTGTGAAAGAGCGTATCATATCACGGGGTTTGGATGCACCGGTGAAGTTTGCGCCAACTCTCAATGTGAGAAAGGGAAATGCACGGTACCAAAGAGGCTAGCAAGGATGGAAGGGTGAGAGTGTGTATAATCCATGGACTCAACATTAGTCATAAATAACTCACATACTTATTGCAAAAATCTACAAGTCATCAAAAACCTCGGTACTACGCGCATGCTCCTAGGGGGATAGATTGGTAGGAAAAGACCATCGCTCGTCCCCGACCGACACTCATAAGGAGGACAATCAAATAACACCTCATGTTTCAAATTTGTTACATAACATTTACCATACGTGCATGCTACGGGACTTGCAAACTTCAACACAAGAATTTCTCAATTTCACAACTACTCAACTAGCACGACTTTGATATTATTACTTCCATATCTCAAAACAATCATCAAGCATCAAACTTCTCTTAGTATTCAACACACTCATAAGAAATTTTTACTAATCTTGAATACCTAGCATATTAGGATTTTAAGCAACTTATCATGCTATTTAATACTCCCAAAATAATCTAAGTGAATCATGAGAGTTCATCTATTTCTACAAAATAAAACCACCACCGTGCTCTAAAAGATACAAGTGAAGCACTAGAGCAAATGACAAACTACTCCGAAAGATATAAGTGAAGATCAATGAGTAGTCGAATAATTATGCAACTATGTGAAGACTCTCTAACATTAATAATTTCAGATCTTGGTATTTTATTCAAACAGCAAGCAAAACAAAATAAAATGACATCTAAGAATAGAAAACATCATGTGAAGAAGTAAAAACTTAGGATCAACCGATACTAACCGATAGTTGTTGAAGAAGAAAGGTGGGATGCCAACCGGGGCATCCCCAAGCTTAGATGCTTGAGACTTCTTGAAATATTATCTTGGGATGCCTTGGGCATCCCCAAGCTTGAGCTTTTGTGTCTCCTTAATTCCTCTCATATCACGGTCTCCCTAAATCTCAAAAGCTTCATCCACACAAAACTCAACAAGGACTCGTGAGATAAGTTAGTATGAACCATTGCCAAAACCTTATCATACTCTACTGTAGCAAATCACTAAAATTATTATTCAACATTGCATAATAAATGCCTCTGCATATTTAATAGTCTGTCCTCAAATAGAATCATTAAAGAAGCAAACATATGCAAACATAACAGCAATCTGCCTAAACAGGATAGTCTGTAAAGAATGCTGCAACATCCATACTTCCCTAGCTCCAAAAATTATGAAATAAAATTCCCACCGTAGTAAATTTATCAGAGATTAATATTCAAAAGGTTTAAACATTTTATCACATTCTGAATTTTCTAGGGAATTATTGCAACAGCGGTAAACTTTCTGTTTTCAAACAGCAACATGTATAATTGTAACATAGGCATAGTAAAGGCTATCAATGCCACTTTTATTGAAATAAAAGATGCAAAACATTATTATAAATAACAGCAAGCAGATACTAACAAAATAAATTGACTCTCCAAGCAAAACACATATCATATGGTAAATAAAAATATAGGTCCAAGTAAAGTTACCGATGAACGAAGACGAAAGAGGGGATGCCTTCCGGGGCATCCCCAAGCTTAGGCTCTTGGTTGTCCTTGAATATTACCTTGGGGTGCCTTGGGAATCACAAAGATTAGGCTCTTACCACTCCTTGTTCCATAGTCCATCGAATCCTTACCCAAAACTTGAAAACTTCACAACACAAAACTTAACAGGAAACTTGTAAGCTCCGTTAGCGAAAGAAAACAAAACACTACTTCAAGATACTGTAATGAAATCATTCTTTATTTATATTGGTGTTAACCCTACTGTATTCCAACTTCTCTATGGTTTATAAACTATTTTACTAGCCATAGATTCATCAAAATAAGCAAACAACACACGAAAAATAGAATCTGTCAAAAACAGAACAGTCTGTAGTAATCTGGATCAAACGTATACTTCTGGAGCTCATAAAATTCTCAAATAAATTTCTGGACCTGAGGAATTTATCTATTAATCATCTGCAAAAATAATTAACTAAATATCACTTTCCAAATAAACACGGCAGCAATTCTCGTGAGCGCTAAAGTTTCTGTTTTTTACAGCATGATCAACAAGACTTTCCCCGAGTCTTCCCAAAGGTTCTACTTGGCACGAACACTAATTAAAGACATAAAACCACATCTAAACAGAGGCTAGATGAATTATCTATTACTAAACAGGAGCAAAAAGCAAGGAACAAAAATAATATTCGGTTGCCTCCCAACAAGCGCTATCGTTTAATGCCCCTAGCTAGGCATGATGATTTCAACGATGCTCACATAAAAGATAAGAATTGAAACATAAAGAGAGCATCTTGAAGAATATGACTAGCACATTTAAGTCTAACATACTTCTTATTCATAGGGATTTTGTGAGAAAACAACTTATTGGAACAAGAATCAACTTGCATAGGAAGGTAAAACAAGCATAACTTCAAAACTTTAAGCACATAGAGAGGAAACTTGGTATTATTGCAATTCCTACAAGAATATATTCCTCCCTCATAATAATTTTCAGTAGAACCATGATTGAATTCAACAATATAACCAGCACCTAAAGCATTCTTTTCATGATCTACAAGCATAGAAAATTTATTACTCTCCACATAAGCAAAATTCTTCTCATTCGGGATAGTGGGAGTATCATAAGAGACTTGGATACTATAAATTGTTTCCACATTAAAAGAGTAACGTTCAGAAAAGGGGTAACCAAAATCATGACAAGTTTTATAAATATAATCCTCACTACTTTTTATAGCATATGTATCATCACAATAATTATCATAAGTAGGAGGCATGTTATTATCATCATAAATTTGCATATCAAAACTTGGGATACTAAAAATATCATCTTCATTAAGCGTAGCATCCCAAGCTTGGGACAAACATTAATTGCAGCAAAAATATTCTCAAAAACATCATCTTCATCAAACATAGCATCCCCAAGCTTGGGCCTTTTCATATCATAAGCATAATCACTCTCATAATTAATAGTATGGATAGCACTAATAGTATAGCAATTATCATATTCTTTCAAGCAAGTGCCAAAAAGATTTTCAAGATCATAAGAAGTATCATTATCTTCCACAATTATATTTTCATGAGGCACAATAGTAATAGGAGCAGCATTATTCGGGAGAGATATCTTTTTACCTCTCTTCCTTTTTCTTTTCTTCTTCTTCACCACATCATGTGTGGGTTCAATCCTCTTTTTGGAGCTCCTTCTTAATGAGATTGGTTGAATAGGAGGCTCCTCCTCGTTACCTGATTCATCATAAGAAATAATAGAAGGATATTGGGAAGTCTCTTCCCTTTCATTAGTATTCTCTTCATCTTCTATTTGTTTTCTTTTCTTTATGTAGTTGGCAATATAAGGATTTTTAATGCAATTCACTGCACAATACATATAAATTTTCTCTAGATCAAAATGAAGAACTTCATCAAGGGAAAATTTTGGAATATCCTTAGTTATACGTTTAATTTCTTCATAACCCAAGAGCAAACTAAGTTCATTACGATATGCAAGGGAAATCAAGTCATCACAATTTTTGGACACGATTAGATCATGAAACAATTTGCATCGGATAATTAAATGACCACGTTCATTACAAAGCTCACAAGTATGGCCAAGAAAATTTAATTTTTCAGCACAATCATCTAGCTCTTCTTGCAACGATTTAGTTTCTAAGTACTTATGCTTCTTACAATATCTATCTTCTCTATTTGTTGTGTACTTACAAACCCAATGCACTCCACAAAAATTGACATGTTTATAGGAGACATTTTCATCATAACTAGTGCAATCATCATTAGTGTCATGGATATTGAAAGAATTCGTACTAACAACACTGCAATCATGCTCATCATTCAAATATTTAGTGCCAAACATTTTATAGATTTCTTCTTCTAGCACTTGAGCACAATTATCCTTTCCATCATACTCACGAAAGATATTAAAAAGATGAAGCGTATGAGACAAACTTAATTCCATTTTTTTGTAAATTTCTTTTATAAACTAAACTAGTGATAAAACAAGAAACTAAAAGACTCGATTGCAAGATCTAAAGATATATCTTCAAGCACTCACCTCCCCGGCAACGGGCCAGAAAAGAGCTTGATGTCTACTAAACAACCTTCTTCTTGTAGACGTTGTTGGGCCTCCAAGTGCAGAGGTTTCTAGGATAGTAGCAAATTTCCCTCAAGTGGATGACCTAAGGTTTATCAATCCATAGGAGGCGTAGGATGAAGATGGTCTCTCTCAAGAAACCCTGCAACCAAATAACGAAAAGTCTCTTGTGTCCCCAACACACCCAATATAATGGTAAATTGTATAGGTGCACTAGTTTGGCGAAGAAATGGTGATACAAGTGCAATATGGATGGTAGATAAAGGTATTTGTAATCTGAAAATATAAAAACAGCAAGGTAACTAATGATAAAAGTGAGCGTAAACGGTATTGCAATGATAGGAAACAAGGCCTAGGGTTCATACTTTCGCTAGTGTAAGTTCCCTCAACAATACTAACATAATTGGATCACATAACTATCCCTAAACATGCAACAAAGAGTCACTCCAAAGTCACTAATAGAGGAGAACGAACAAAGAGATTATGGTAGGGTACGAAACCACCTCAAAGTTATTCTTTCCAATCAATCCGTTGGGCTATTCCTATAAGTGTCACAAACAGCCCTAGAGTTCGTACTAGAATAAGACCTTAAGACACAAATCAACCAAAACCCTAATGTCACCGAGGTACTCCAATGTCACCTCAAGTATCCGTGGGTATGATTATATGATATGCATCACACAATCTCAGATTCATCTATTCAACCAACACGTAGAACCTCAAAGAGTGCCCCAAAGTTTCTACCGGAGAATCACGACAAAAACGTGTGCCAACCCCTATGCATAGGTTCATGGGCGGAACCCGCAAGTTGATCACCAAAACATACATCAAGTGAATCACGTGGTATCCCATTGTCACGATAGATACGCACGGCAAGCCATACATCAAGTGTTCTCAAACCTTTAAAGACTCAATCCGATAAGATAACTTCAAAGGGGAAACTCAATTCATTACAAGAGAGCCGAGGGGGGAAGAAACATCATAGGATCCAAATATAATAGTAAAGCTCGCGATACATCAAGATCGTATCACCTCAAGAACACGAGAGAGAGAGAGAGAGATCAAACACATAGCTACTGGTACATACCCTCAGCCCCGAGGGAGAACTACTCCCTCCTCATCATGGGAGAGCACCGGGATGATGAAGATGGCCACCGGAGAGGGATTGCCCCCTCCGGCAGGGTGCAGGAACGGGTCTAGTTTGGCTTTCGATGGCTACGGAGGCTTCTGGCGGCGGAACTCCCGATCTAATGTCTGTTTTTGGAAGTTTTAGGATACGTAGGTATATATGGGTGAAAGAAGCACGTCGGTGGACCAAAGGAGGGCCACGAGGCAGGGGGCGCGCCCTAGGTGGGTGGGCGCGCCCCCCACCCTCGTGAGCACCTCCCTTCTTTCCTGACGTGCACTCCAAGCTTTTCCGGTAGCTTTCCTTCCAAAAATAACTTCTCCAGTTGATTTCGTTCCGTTTCGACTCCGTTTGATATTCCTTTTCTTCCAAACACTAAAATAGGCAAAAACAGCAATTCTGGGCTGGGCCTCCGGTTAATAGGTTAGTCCCAAAAATAATGTAAAAGTGGATAATAAAGCCCAATATTGTCTAAAACAGTAGATAATATAGCATGGAGCAATCAAAAATTATAGATACGTTGGAGACGTATCAAAACCCTGCGAAGATTGTTCTTCACCACCACTGTCACCACGCCATCGTGATGCCAGAACTCATCTACTACTTTGCCCCTCTTGCTGGATCAAGAAGGCGAGGACGTCATCGAGCTAAACGTGTGTTGAATGCGGAGGTGTTGTACATTCGGCACTTGATCGGGACGGATCGTGAAGGTGTACGACTACATCAACCGCATTGATAAACGCTTCCGCTTAGCGATCTACAAGGGTATGTAGATGATCTGCCCCTCTCCTAGCTATGCATCTCCATGGATAGATCTTGCATGTGCATAGAATTTTTTTTGTTTTCCATGCAATGTTCCCCAACAATACTTGGGCAAGATAGATATATTGATATGTAGTTTGCGCACTAGTTATAGGTGCAACTAGACTAGGATATTTTTGGCCAGAGAACGAATTATTCAAGCAGGTACAATCCATGTTAGTAGTCCTTGTCCACCATGTTGTATTTTGTATTTTTTGGTGCTTACATCATCTAGTGGTTTATAATCTGGAACTACTTTGGATCATTAGATGGTTTTCAAAGTGCATGTAGCTTCACATTTCCCAAGTTATGTTGATTTCCGGAGTGTAAGTGCCTTCATATTTTTTAAGTCCTTCATATTTTTTAAGTTAAATTTTCGCCCCTGGTAACTTGAATTTGTGGATCCACCACTCCACACAAATCATACACGTAGGGCAGTACGAATTAAATGAAGTGTAGGGACTTACGCTAGCTCGTTGTACAGGCTCACTGCAGCTCTGCTTGCGCTTGGGATGTTCCATGTACAGGTCCATGTTACCACTTTCTTGGATGTACAGGCCATGTGCTCCTTGCATCCCCTCTGCATTTTTGGCATGGCGAATGGTTGATCAAATGCGAGGAATCGACCTTGCAGTTGTACCGAAGGACAGGTACTTACAAGGTTATATCGGCGTGCAGGATGTGTACCAGATCTTGTAGCACCGTTATGCTTCACTAAAAAATGGTTTTGCTTGTTTTAGATGATATCTCCAGAATAAATAAGAGTTAAAGTCAGAGTTGCATATGCGTGTAAGATAAGAGAGCGCTAAAAGGATATCCAAACATCGTCGGAACAGTGCACACGGGAGTGATATGTGGATACCTAGTTCAGGCTGGAGTTTGGGCATGCTCGCCTAGAGTGCAGGTCACTTCATAGCCGTTGAGGGTGATGTGCTGGCATTGGCTGGCCGCGTACGGATGCAGATCTTGAGCGGCAGTGGAGCGCTAAGATGCAGTGAAGCACCAATGGCCTCGGGGGGTTGAGGTCGACGATGTGCTCGGTGAAGTAGCCCCGGTGAGGTGGGAGACGGCATCGATGAAGCACACCTGATGCGGTGGAAGTCAGTGTCTGTGAGGCACGTTGGCTGCGGTGGCTGACGTTGTTGGTGGACCACCCGGTGTGGTGAACGAGGGCATAGATGAGGCAGCCCTGGTGCGGTCTTGAAGCGCGACTGTCATCTTCATCATCCGACACAGAGGTGGGGAAAGAGTCAAGATGAGGGGCGATTCGGATTTTTCTTGGGTTGGCAGTGAGTTAGGGATTTCAGCGCTCTGGGCGCGGAAGGGGATGGGGACAAAAGAGATTTTGCAGGGCTGGAATTGGACCACTAGATATTTCAATCCGAAACGTGGAAGCGCGAACTTTTTTTGTCGTCCTTCTTTTGGGGGGAGGGAAGGGAGGGGTGGGTGGGTGCTAGCGTCCGTATGACACACGCGACCACCATGATACGACCCTGGTCTGCCTGGTGCGCCTACATTTGAGAATGCAAACGAATCTTCTTTCAGTGACAGACAAATCTGTATGTATTACCATGCCTATGTTTTCCTTGCAAATTAGTCCTTCAAAATGAGATACTATAAATTAATTAATGAAGAGTTCTTTAAATTAGAGTGTGTTCGTCACAGAGATGTCCAATTCTAACGTGGATTTTGCATTTCACGGTATCCACACTATATCTTAGTTGATAAGTACAATGCTAGGCTTGTGGCAAAGGGTTATACCCAGAAAGAAGAAGAAGATTTCTCCGATACTTACTCACCAGTGGCTAGACTGACAACCATTCAAGTGTTACTCGCATTGGCTGCCTCGCACGGTCTTCTCGTTCATCATATGGACATTAAGATGGCTTTCCTTAACGAAGAGTTAGATGAGGAAATTTACATGCAACAGCTAAATGGCTTTGTAGTAAATGGTTAGGAAATAAAGGTGTGGAAGCTAGTGAAATCTTTGTGTGGCCTGAAACAAGTGCCTAGCAATGGCATGAGAAGTTCGATAACACTTTGACGTCTGCTGGCTTTGTTGTTAATGAAGCTAACAAATGTGTATACTATTGCTATGGTGGGGGCGAATGAGTTATATTGTGTCTATGTATGTCGATCACGTACTGATATTTGGGACCCACCTCAAAGTCATTGAGGAGGTCAAGGCTTTTCTATATCATACTTTGAGATGAAAGACCTGGGCGTGGCTGATGTTATCTTGAACATCAAGCTAGTAAGAGATACTGAGGGTGGAATTACACTTTTGCAATCCCACTATGCCGAGAAGATTTCGAGCTGTTTTGGATATTCCGACTGCAAACCTTCGGTAACACCTTATGATCCTAGCGTGCGAATTCGAAAGTTAGAAGGCACAGCTGTAGATCAATTGAGATATTCTCAAGTGGTTGGTTCACTGATGTACCTAGCTTGCACTACTCGTCCTGGCATCTCATTTGCTATGTGCAAACTGAGCCAGTTTGTTTCCTATCCGGGAGATGTGCATTGGCATGTTGTTGAGCGAGTGGTGCGTTATTTGCAAGGTATTGTGAACTATGGAATTCACTATTCTAGGTACCCGATGGTACTTGAGGGGTATATTGATTTGAATTGGATATCTGATGCTGATGAGATGAATGCCACAAGTGGATATGTCTTCACACTTGGTGGTGGTGTTGTTTCTTGGAAGTCTTGCAAGCAAACGATCTTAACCAGATCAACTATGGAAGCAGAACTCACAACATTAGACACATCATGCATCGAAGCAGAATGGCTTCGAGAGCTTTTGATGAATGTGCTGATGGTTGATAAACCAGTCCTTGTTGTCCTGATGAACTGTGATAATCAAACAGCGATTGCCAAGGCTAATAGTTCAAAGGTCAACATGAAATACACAAAGCACATAAGAAGAAGATTAAAATCTGTCAGAAAATCAAGAAGCTCCGGAGTAATAATGTAGGATTATATTCAGAGTGCTAAAAATCTGGCAGACCCTTTTATGAAAGAGCTACCATGGATTGTGATAGAAAATGCATCAAGGGAGATGGGCATGAGACCCACGTAGTTGCCATGGGGGTAACCCAACCTATGTGATCAGAGATCTTGTGAATTTGGACCTGGGAAAACAATCTAGCGGTCAACTGAGGAGAGTATCCTCAATTAACCCACTTTGTTAGAGATGCAACAATACTCTCAAATATGTAAGGCATGCCGACTTTTGTCTTAATGTGTTCCAAAGCTTATGTAAGTAAGATGCTAACCTACATAGCATTCTTTGAAGGAACACACATATGTGAGCCCAACTGCTGGCACAGTCTATGAGATTGGGTAATCTCTAGAAAGCTCATGAGAAGGTAAGGAGTATGACTAATAAACTCCACCTATGGGGTTTAGCCTTCGGTAACCACATATTAGCTGTCAATAGGCGAAACTTATGCACACCAAACTGACAATTCAAGGCATTGTCCATTTTTCAGTTGTGAAGAAGTCTAATCCTATTGCTCTAGGTGGAAGTTCAACTTAACAGTCTCCACTGAAAATTCTGGTATATCAACCATTGTTTGAAACAGTTGACAAAATTATGTGCCTCAAGATCTGGTGGGGGATCGATGGATTATAGATGGGCTTAGGCCCATATAAGACAATAATCCCTGGTTAATCACTAAGGCCCATTTAAGTGCATGGCAAGCGGTGAGAAGTTTTGTACCATACTGGTAGTGGAGTGAGAGTGAGACCTTTTATAAGGGCTGGTCTACTACATGCCATTGGGAGCTTGAGAATAGGAGTTGTATACACGCGCTTCTCCTCCGCCGCCGCCCGCCTCACCACGCCTTGCCTCAATATGACGCGGGCGCCATGGGTTGCGCGAATGAGCCGAGCCGAAGTTTATTTTTGTCAGTCAGGAATAGTTAATTAGTCTCAGATTAATTAATGAGTCGCTACAGTAGTGCCACTGTTCAAGACATTGGGCCGTGGGCTGTTCCCGAACTCGGTCGTGGGCCTGAGCCCAGAACCATCTACCCGACAGCCTATATAAGAAGGCTCTGGCTAGTGGAGTGAATCCTAACCCAGTTCACTCACTCCCTCTCACACAACCCTAGCCGTCATCTACTGTTCCTCTCTCTGGACTGCCTTCGGCGATTCAATCCCGATGACCACATGCATGGTTGGTCGGCAGAGCAGGTGGCTCCGGAACCGCGTCGTTCGAGATCCTGCCCGGAAGAACGACAAATAAGGTTTTTAAAAAGTGTCTTGACGCGACTGCTCCTGATTCGTCCCCGTCTCCGTTCATCTCTACTTCCACTACTTCCCCTACATCGACTCCATGGCTGATGAAGAAGCCGCCAAGAAGAAGACCTCGGCCGATGCCTAGGCTGCCGCTGCCGTCGCCGCGTTGGCCTAGCCAGCTGGAGGGTATGACTCATTCATCCCATATTTGCTCGTTCATTTGACGGTCGTATATATATTGTTCATAGATGTTTCGGTTTTATGTACTGTACATGCTCACATGCTTACTTATTGGTATGAGATGCATACTGTATTTGACATGTTTAATGTATACTCGTGGATTAGATTAGTCGAAAAAGTACTAATATTTCCAACATTCATTTCATAATGAATATATCATACCTATTTGATATTATGGATTTTTTTGTGAAAAGATATACTGGTAATCGATTCTGATATATTTCTCTACAAATTTGATCAAACTTAAATAGTTTGACTTCTCAAAATAGTTATATACCTTATATTTTCAAAACATAGTGCATTTTTTTAAGAAACTCAACAACACCAATGACACAGCAAACAACATCCAACCCTTCTAATAAATATTAATCCCAAAAGACAATCTAGTTGGCTTTCTCCTGATTGGTTTTTTGAGCGGATGCATGCGTGGTGAACCATCCTCATATGTTTCTTTGATGTGTAACATGAGAAAACTAACTTATAGGTGTAACACCCCAGTGTAATGATGCTATAGTAATGCCAGAGATCAAGCTAATCATTTTGCTATAACAGTGCTTAATCACTTTGATCAATATTCCTTTTCAAATTCCAGTTGAATTCAACTTCAAAATTTTGTGTGAAATTCAAAATGCTCAAACATGAAAACTAAAATGTTCATCATGTGTAAAATATTCTCCTGGTACTATTGGTGGTGATCCAACATTTTTGCAAAATGCGTATGTGGCCTAAAATAGCTAAAATAGAAAAGCTTTAAAGAAGGAAAAACGAAAAGGAAAAGCCCCC
>NC_041380.1:142744838-142748802 GCF_002162155.2 Triticum dicoccoides | reverse complement strand
CGACGAGGAGAATAAGGTCGACCCCTCCCCTCGGTCCTCTTCCCTGCGCCACACTCACTCCCCCCCTCTCCACTGACGCCCACTCCGCCTCTCCCTCTTCCCACTAGATCCTCCTCGCCCAGATCCGCCACGGCCACCACCGCAATCGCCATGGCCGGCACCGTCTACGCCCTCTCCACCGTCCTCTTCACCTAGGACCGCGCCAAGGGCTCCGTCGTTGATCTCTCCTTCGCCCATGACCAGCCCCTCGAGCTCGGCGCCCCTGCTTCGACTCCGACGCCAGCTTCTTCTTCCTCGGCAGCCACCGGCGTTCCTCTGCGATTCCAGCGCCCTGCTGCTCCTAACCTTCCAACGAGCCACCGTGTGCTCCTACGTAAGCTCCCTGACCTTTCCCATATGCTAGCGCCGTCTATCTCGCCCCCCTAGTTGTCGTCGCCATTGGTGCTGCCCTGCCGCCATGGTGAAGCTCGTTGCAGTGGCCGCCGTTGCTGTAGCTCGTGTCCGAGCTCGTAGTCGAGCTCGTAAGGTTCCCAGGAGCCCAACGCGCATGCGCACGAGCCTCCCCGTGCCTCCTAGCATAGCCTCCGTCGAGGTCCCGTACGCGCGGCCGCCATACCTCGTCATCGGTCCCGTTTCCGGCAACCTTTTGGTCCGGCACCACCACCAGTCGACGCGGAACGCTTCCACGGTTCGAACGCAAGTTGTCGCACGCGGTTCGGTGCTTCATAGCGCAATCCCAACGATGTCCTGAATGCCACCACCGCCTCCACTCGCCGTCGGTGAATATTCCAGCTGTTACAGCCCGTGCCACCATCACGGTTGGTTGCGGCCCAGCCTCACCGTTCGAACGCGCCCGTCCACGGCTCAAATGATGCGTCGTAGCGTGATTCCGGCCGTCTCCGGCGTTCGGCCACCGCGGATGGCCTCGCTGGCGTTGCTCCGGGCCGACGCTGACCTGGCACCGGCGGGGCCCGCCTCTGGGTCGCTGCCCATCGGCCCCCTGGACTCAGTTGACCACGTTGATCGTGGTCAACTATGCTGACTCGGCACTCAATGCTACTAACACACGGGCCCCACCGCATAATTAACCTAATTAAAACATTTTCCTAATTAAATGTGATTAGCTAAACTAGTGAGTCACTGACTGGTGGGGTCCAGTCACTAATTAGTCTGTTTAAGTTAAAATGATCTGCTGTTAGCCCACTGCCAATGACAGGTGGGCCCTACTGGTCGGTTTGACCTGGTCAGTGAGTCTGATGACTGCTGACGTCATCAGCACGTCATGCTGACGTCATTTTATCTTTCCTGTTAATTTAATTAATTCTAGAAAATACTTAAATCTTTAGAAATTCATAGAAATTAAACCGTAACTCCGATGAAAATGTTTTCTATATGAAAGTTACTCAGAAAAATCCAACGAATCCAAATGTGCGGTCCTTTCACCTGTCACATGCCCCTAGAATGCTGAACATGGAACCGTCCCCTCTCTTTCATCTGTCCAGAATCCGCCTAACGTCGGGAATTCATCCTCGGATGTTTATCCCCTCCGTCTGCAACGTGTAGTACTACGTTAGGGCAACCCTAGCTCTGCCTTTCGTCATGTTATGTCTTGGGATGCATTGTTTGCTCTGTATTTACTGTTTCTTCCCCCCCTCTTCTCTCCGGTAGACCCCGAGACCGATGTTGCCCCTGTGATCGACTACGTCGACGGCGACCCCTCCTTGCCAGAGCAACCAGGCAAGCAACCCCCCCCCTTGAGCATTCCGATATCGCCTATTTCTTTCCCTCTCATGCTTGCATTAGAACTACTACTACTTTATGTATGATCCTACTCTGATGCATAGCCTGTTGTTGTTACCTGCTTTCATACCTTACCTGCTTATCCTAAACTGCTTAGTATAGGTTGGTTAGTGATCCATCAGTGACTCCCACCTTATCCCAGTTGCCTCGCTTTATGTTCGATGACTCGATCAACATGATCGACGTCCAGGCCCCGACACCGCACATCACCCCCCCCCTAGTTGTACGACTCTGTAGAGTTACCATTGGGTGCCGAGGGTGGAACCTCTTACATCACTCCTGATGAGATCTCTGTAGTGTAGCTATACGGTCAAGGTCATCGAGGGTGATTTCCTCCTTAACCACTTCCGTTACGGCTCTGTCGTGCAACCCATCAAATGTGAACCTCGAGGGTGGATCCTCTTACGTTCACCTTGATGACAACATCGAGTGGAATTCACCGGGGGTGATTCCTCGGGTTTTCCCCTTGGTGTTAGACACACAGTTACTATGGTTACTATGACTTTTGCACTGAGCCATGTTACTAAGACGGGTCGGCCCTGAGGGGTACCCGCGCGGGCTTAATAGCGAGTGATGTGGAGTCGGGTTGACCTGGAAGGTGCCCACGAGATACTTACGAGGCGTGGCCGGGCATTCTTAGCCCTTGCTACAAGTACTCGAGACGGGGCGATGGGGTCACATCGATCGTGAGTCTCTGCTCGTTACCGCGTGCTCCTAATCCACTACGGTTTGGATATTTGATCCGAGGGGCCTCTAGCCTGATAGCACTAACCATCACGTGGGCATTGTATGGGCGTTCTGCGTCGTACGCATAAGCCGAAGCTTAATAGACGTCAACAACTGAGCGGCGCGCGCTGGGTTGGACTGGTAAGCTCCTGCCTTGTTGAAGGAGGTATCTAGGTCTGCTCACCGGCCGCCCACGCAATGTGCAGGAGTTCCCGGGGAGATGGCCCATGACCCCTGGGGGCATATGTTTAGTCCGGCGTGCTTGACCTCTCTATTAAGCCTAGGTTGTTTGGCCGAGGCCGGGCATGACCCAGGAAAGTGTGTCCGGCCGGAGTTAATTGAGTGTGGTGGGTAAGTTGGTGCACCCCTGTGGGGAAGAAAACAACTATCGATAGCTTGTCCTACGGTAACGGACACTTGGAATTGCATCCCGATCGATACAACTAGAACCAGATACTTGTGATGAGAAATGAATTGTGAATGAGAAATGGATAGTATGGCTCTGGGATTGCTTTCTAGCAGGGAGTCGAGAAAGGATCTCTGGCCGAGGTTGATAACACTACTACTACTTTACATTGTGTTGATCTGTACTCTTCTATATGTTGTAAGATGCTTGAAGATGCTAGTCTTCGATAGGCTAGGCTTTCCCCTTCTTTCTGGCATTCTGCAGTTTAGTCCACAGATTCCGCCCATTTCCTTTGATACAAATGCATACTTAGTTTAGATCGGATGTAAGTCTTGCGAGTACTTTAGATGAGTACTCACAGCTGCTTTGCTACCTCTTTTCCCCCATACCCGATTGTTGCGACCAGATGACGGATCCCAGGAGCTAGACGACACCACTGATGACTACTGCTACCCCGAGGGTGCCTACTACTACGTGACGGCCGCTGACGACTTGGAGTAGTTAGGAGGCTCCCAGGCAGGTGTAACGCCCGGATAATCATGCTACAGTGATCTCACGTTAATGGTGACACGTCACCTCTGTCACTGTAATTAATCTCGGATTAATTCAAAACCGTTTCAAATTTAAATCCTAAATAAGTCAAACGACAAAAGTTTTCAAATATTAAAATAAAATGTTCGGTTTGTACTATATTACATAGATAATTATGGTGTAGAAGATACAATTTTATAAAATGCATAAATATTTTAAATTGAATTAAAACAGGAAAGAAAGAAATAATAAAAGAAAACAAAAAAAACAAAAGGAGACCCCTTGGCCAATTGGGCCAACAGGCCCAACTAGCCTCTACCAGCCCAACCCACCGGCCCACCCCGCACCCATAAACCGTTCCCCACTTCCCCCACTCTCCACCGACACCCCACTTCCCCCCCCCACTAAAATATCTCCTCCCTCCCCGATTGGGTCGGGAACGGAGGAGGAGGTCGCCGCGACGCCCTCGCTCGACGCCCGACGCCGCCCCACCGCTGGACC
>NC_041380.1:142735493-142744618 GCF_002162155.2 Triticum dicoccoides | reverse complement strand
CTCCCCGCTTGCACTGCGTGCTTCTGCCTCCCCCTTGGCATGCTGCCGCCGCCGTCCGATGCCTGCGGCTGTGCTGCTGCTACCTGCGTCGGACCGCACCGACCCCATCTGAGACCACGCACCCCCGCTCTCCTTCTCCTCTCGTCACCGCTCGCTCTTACCGCGATGGCCCGCCGCGCTACTGGTCTCGCCGCTCGTTGCCGCCCAAACGGCCTCCGGTGGCCGCCCGCGCATCGCCGCGGCCTCGCCCCGCTGCCTCGCGAGCGGGCTCGACCCCGTACGGGTTGCGCCCGCTGCCCGCCTGCCCGTCGCCCGCTATTGGCCCCTGTGCCTATGGCGAACGGGGCCCACCCTGAGAACAAAAAAAAAGAGAAAAGGGAAAAGGAATTAAAAATAAATAATAAATAAAATTATTAAATTAATTAATTAATTAAAGGATTAATTAACTTAATTAATCTTGCATAATTAACCTAATAACTTTAATTAAATTAACTAATCATGTTTAGTTAACTAAGTCAATGGCCAGTGGGACCAACACGTCAGGTTGACCAAGTCAACTCTGTTGACTGCTGATGTCAGCATGACATCATGATGATGTCATTAATTTGTTTTTCAAATTAAATTTAAATAATTAATTAAATTCCAAAAATTAATAAAATCTTTAGAAAATCATATCTTTTAATCCATAACTCGGATTAAAATATTTTCAACATGAAAGTTGTTCAGAACGTCGAGACGATTCCGGATACGCAACCCGTTCGTCTGCCACGCGTCCCTAGCATAGCGAACATGCAACTTTCCCCCTCCGGTTCGTCTGTCCGAAAACGCGAAACACCGGGGATAATTTCCCGGATGTTTCCCCCCTTCACCGGTACCACCTCGTACCGCGTTAGGGCTCACCTAGCGTCACGCTTTGTCATGTCATGCATCGTCATGCTTTTGTTTGCATTATATTTATTGTTTCTTCCCCCTCTTCTCTCGCTAGACACCGAGACCGACGCCGCTGCTACCCAGTACGACTACGGGGTTGACGACCACTCTCTCTTGCCAGAGCAACCAGGCAAGCCCCCCCCCCTTTGATCACCACATATCGCCTACTCTTTTCTCTACTGCTTGCATTAGAGTAGTGTAGCATGTTACTGCTTTCCGTTAATCCTATTATGATGCATAGCCTGTCCTTGCTACTACTGTTGTTACCATTACCTGCTATCCTACTGCTTAGTATAGGATGCTAGCGTTCCATCAGTGGCCCTACACTCTTGTCCGTCTGCCATGCTATACTACTGGGCCGTGATCACTTCGGGAAGTGATCATGAGCATATATTATACACTTTATACTATTTCATTACTTGTGATGCTGTTCGGAGATGGGGGCTGAAGGGGCAAGTGGCTCCATCCCGGTAGAGGTGGGCCTGGGTTCCCGACGGCCCCCGACTGTTACTTTGAGGCGGAGCGACAGGGCAGGTTGAGACCACCTAGGAGAGAGGTGGGCCTAGCCCTGGTCGGCGTTCGCAGATACTTAACATGTTTAACGAGATCTTGGTATTTGATCTGAGTCTGGCTACTGGCCTATACGCACTAACCATCTACGCGGGGAAATTTATGGGCACTCGACGTCGTGGTATCAGCCAAAGCCTTCGTGACATCAGCAACGGAGCGGCGCGCGCTGGATTGGACTGGAACGCCTACTAGGCTAGGTCTGCTTCTGGCCGCCCACGCAACGTGCAGGTGTGCTAAGGGCGATGGGCCCAGACCCTTGGGCGCTTAGGTTTAGACCGGTGTGCTGACCTCTCTGTTGGTCTAGGTGGGGCTGCGACGTGTTGATCTTACGAGGCCGGGCATGACCCAGAAAAGTGTGTCCGGCCAAATGGGATCGAGCGTGTTGGGTTATGTGGTGCACCCCTGCAGGGAAGTTAATCTATTCGAATAGCCGTGATCTTCGGTAACAGGACGACTTGGAGTTGTACCTTGACCTTATGACAACTAGAACTGGATACTTAATAAAACACACCCTTCCAAGTGCCAGATACAACCGGTGGTCGCTCTCTCACAGGGCGACGAGGGGAGGATCATCGGTTAGGGTTATGCTATGCGATGCTACTTGGAGGACTTCAGTCTACTCTCTTCTACATGCTACAAGACGGAGGCTGCCAGAAGCGTAGTCTTCGACAGGATTAGCTATCCCCCTCTTATTCTGGCTTTCTGCAGTTCAGTCCATCGATATGGCCCTTTACACATTTACCCATGCATATGTAGTGTAGCTCCTTGCTTGCGAGTACTTTGGATGAGTACTCATGGTTGCTTTCTCCCTCTTTTCCCCATATCCCTTCTACCTGGTTGTCGCAACCAGATGTTGGAGCCCAGGATCCAGACGCCACCGTCGACGACGACTCCTACTACACCGGAGGTGCCTACTACTATGTGCTGCCCGCTGACGACGACCAGGAGTAGTTAGGAGGATCCCCGGCAGGAGGCCTGCACCTCTTCCGATCTGTATCCCAGTTTGTGCTAGCCTTCTTAAGGCAAACTTGTTTAACTTATGTCTGTACTCAGATATTGTTGCTTCCGCTGACTCGTCTATGATCGAGCTCTTGTATTCGAGCCTTTGAGGCCCCTGGCTTGTAATATGATGCTTGTATGACTATTTTTTTTGTAGAGTTGTGTTGTGATATCTTCCCGTGAGTCCCTGATCTTGATAATACACGTTTGCGTGTATGATTAGTGTAGGTCAAATCGGGGGCGTCACAAGTTGGTATCAGAGCCGACTGCCTGTAGGAATCCCCCTTCCACACTCCTTGGCCGAAGTTGAGTCTAGACATTACAAAACTTCTACTAACATGGTTGTGTGCCTTACGGGCCCACGTCGCCATCTGGGTGGTATTGGGATCTTTACTCCTCGATCCTTACTCTGGGACTCTGAACTCTCTCCTACTCGGGTTAAACGATTTTACTAACTCTAACACTAGGATCCCGTGACCATGTTCACCCCAAAGTTGGATAAGCCCTAGTTATTCTTTAGAGTAGTATTTGAACATTATCCACATTGTCATTTGACTCCTCTGAAAACATCCTTGTTTTCAGATGGAACCCACGAGGCAGGTCATGCGCCACACGACGGCCATTGGTGCCTCAGGATGCTGTGTTGGTTGAGATGATGACCTACCTGGGTTATCGCTGGCACCCTGAGTACACCGTCTATGAGGAGTATCAGGACTTCAACCAAGAGCAGTACCGTGCCATCGTCCACCTCTACTCTCGGGAGTATGACTCCACTATTGTGCTGCACACTGCTCATGGTGTTGGAGTGACTATCGATATGGCGGTCCACGATGCTGCTTATGCTGCTCTGACACGTCTTCGTGGAGAGTATCAGGAGTTGGACACCTCCCCCTTCAGGCACATTGCTATCGCATCCGATGTTGGTGCGGAGGGATACTACACTGCTGCCTACTCCACTATCACCCGAGAGCCCTTCTACCATCAGAACCTGGTTCTGCATGCTGATGGGCTGGATAGAGCTAACCGAGCTCTTCGCCACGAGTTGTACACCACCCGTCAGCACCTGTATCGTGCTCTGACGCTGTTGCACCCCTCTGTCCGCTCTGGTGATCTGTCGCGTTCTATGATCTACCCTACCCGGACCGTGATGCCCCAGGGCGTCGGCTGGCCAGATGTGGGAGGCTACTCTCCTGCACTTGGTCCTCTCCTGCCACCTGCGCATCGGGTTCCGCACCAGAGTATCCGCGGACCCCAGGCTGCTCGCGCGGAGGTCTTCCCTTCGCGCCACTACCAGCTGTCAGGCTACACCTACCTCCATAGTTCCTCCTGGGACTGATGAAGTCTTGCTTATTAGTGTTAGATGCATTCGTCGCGAGCCTGCGTGCCGCCTATGATGTATTAGTCTATGTACTGAACTCTGTGTACCGAACTCTATGCATGTTCTCTTTTGTAAGATATGCCGACTACTATGTAGTATCTATCGTGCTGCTTTCGTTGTGCATGTTTCATCATGAATGATTCTTGTTTTTGCAAATTTCTCAATGCTGAACTACCCCTGTTAAATATTAGCAGGATGGTTAGACCAGGTGGTCGTGGTCGTGGTGGCAACGCCCCACCACCGCCTGAGTACATGGCTGGTATGATCCAACAGCTTGAGATGAATCGCCAGTTCATGGAGAATATGATGGCTCAGTTTCCTCGCCCCAATATGAACCAGCAGCCAACCCCAGTAACTCTGCAAGATTTCATGCGCTTGAACCCAACTGTGTACTGTAGCTCAACTCAGCCTCTGTATGCTGATGACTGGCTCCGTGACATCACCTATGAGATGGAGTCTGCTGATGTAGCCCCTGCCAGCTATGTCACCTTTGCTTCCTTCTTCCTGAAGGGACCCGCAGCTCAATGGTGGGACAGCCACGGGCGTACTCTGCCAGTTGGAACAATCATCACCTGGCCAGACTTCCAAGCTGCCTTCCGTGCTCGCTTCATTCCTCAGGGAGTCATGGACCGTAAGAAGCGTGAGTTTCACAACCTCACCCAAGGCAACAAGACTGTTGAAGCTTATCAGCGGGAGTTTCTTGACTTGTCCCGCTATGCTGAAGAGGACATTGCAACTGATGCACGCAGACAGGAGAAGTTTCGTGATGGCCTTCAAGCTGACATCAAGCTCGCACTTCTAGTGCATGACTTTGCTGATTTCGCCACTCTGGTGAACAAGGCCATCAATGTCGAAACTGGTCTGCAGGAATACCAGAGCTCTCACAGGCGCAACCGTGACATGGGCTCATCTTCGGGCCCATCCTCGCAGAAGCGCAAGATATGGATTCCCAATAGCTTGTACCAGCCGGATGCACCTACCCCAAGGCAGACCTATGCTGCACCTCGTCTGCCTGCTCCTCCGACTAGGCAGCCAAGACTCCCAGCTCCACCACCACAAGCTCCTGTTCCCACTCCCAATAATGGGTTGTGCTTCAGGTGTGGACAACTAGGGCATTGTGCTAGGGAATGCAACCAGAACCAGAGTCAACTAGCCCTTCCAGCAACTGGCCGTGGAAGCAACCAGCCCCGCAGCAACAATGCCAAGTCTTATGGTCGTGTTCATGCCAACCACGTTGATCTGAGCGAAGCTCAAGACCAGCCTGCTACTGTGATGGGTACCCTCCTCATAAATTCAGTACCAGCATCCGTTTTATTTGACACAGGTGCATCGCATTCATTCATGTCAGAAGGTATTGCATGCTTGCACGACATTAAATGTGAGGACATGAATGCTTCACTATTAGTACACACCCCTGTGGGCCAATGTCGAACCTCCATGATTTGCAACGACGTCCCTGTAGAAATCGAAGGACTGGAATTCCTTGTCTCTCCCATCGTACTGAAGTCCTGTAGCATTGATCTCATTCTGGGAATGAATTGGTTAAAAGCGCATACTGCTTCTATAGTTTGCGCCACTAAGGTTGTCCATCTGCTACACCCTTCTGATGAAATAATAGCTTACCAAGCTCATCTAGTTCAGAACGCCGAGGCACGACTTTATGCCTTGAATGCATTGAACGCTGCACCACTCGAGGGCATTGAAAACATTCCCATCGTTCGTGAATTCCAAGACGTCTTCCCAGAAGAACTTCCAGGGATTCCTTCTGCTAGAGCTGTCGAATTCATCATCAACTTGAAACCCGGCACCACCCCTATAGCTAAACGACCCTACAAGATGCCGCCGCATGAGCTCATTGAGCTTAAGGAGGAAATCGACAAATCTCTTGTCAAAGTTTTCATTCGCCCAAGTTGCTCTCCTTGGGGAGCACCTTCTCTCTTTGTTAAGAAGAAGGATGGGACAACCCGATTAGTTCAAGACTATCGTCCTATAAACCAAGCTACCATTCAGAATAAATACCCTCTTCCTCGGATCAATGATCTTTATGATCAACTGGCTGGCTCATCAGTGTACTCCAAACTCGATTTGAGGTTAGGTTACCACCAGATCCGTGTTCGTGAAGAGGATATCCCAAAAACCGCCTTTATGACTCGGTATGGATCATACGAGTACACCGTCATGTCATTCGGCTTAACGAATGCTCCAGCCACCTTCTCTCGTCTGATGAACTATATATTCATGGGTTACCTCGACAAGTTCGTCGTGGTTTATTTGGACGATATCCTTGTATTTTCCAAGAGCAAGGAAGAACATGCTGAACATCTTCGTCTTGTGCTGGAAAAGCTTCGGGAGCATCAGCTATATGCTAAGTATTCCAAGTGTGAATTCTGGCTCCCCGAAGTAACCTATCTTGGGCATGTCATCTCCAAGGATGGTATTGCCGTCAACCCTGAACGAGTTCAGGCCATTCTCGATTGGACTCCTCCGAAGAATGTGAAGCAAGTCCGAAGTTTCCTCGGTCTCGCCAGCTATTGCCGTCGATTCGTCGAGAACTTCTCCAAGATTGCCAGGCCCCTGACTAATCTGTTGCATAAGGGTGTCAAGTTTGACTAGACAGACAAGTGTCAGGAAAGTTTCCAGGCGCTCAAAGACAAGTTGACTTCTGCCCCCGTGCTTGCTCCACCTGATACTAAGAAGGACTTTGTCATTTACTGCGACGCTTCCCGTCAAGGATTAGGTTGTGTCCTAATGCAAGAGCGCAGAGTGATTGCTTATGCCTCTCGTCAACTGCGCCCTCACGAAGAAAACTACCTAGTTCACGACCTCGAGCTTGCTGCTGTCATTCATGCACTGAAGCAGTGGCGACACTACCTTCTCGGTAATCGTTGCGAGATCTTCACCGATCACCAAAGTCTGAAGTATCTGTTTACTCAGCCAGATCTGAACCTCCGTCAGCAAAGATGGATGGAGACTGTTGCAGACTTTGACGTGGGTATATCATATACCCCCGGCAAGGCTAATGTAATGGCTGATGCCTTGAGCCGCAAGTCTTACTGCAACCACCTCCAGGTTCACAAAGTTCAGCCCTCGCTTGTCGGAGAATTTAGAAAGCTGAACCTCCATATTGTTCCTCCTGGAGCACTCGCTCCCCCTCCCCTGGAGTTCCGCAAGATGAATCTTCTTGTTGTTACTAAGGGTTCTCTAAATACCCTGGCTGTCGTACCAGATCTCGTAGCTGGTATAAAGACTATTCAAGGTTATGACTCTGAAGTCCATAAGATTAAACGCCATCTAATAGAAGGAAAGCCCTCATTCTTCACGATCGCCGACGATGGCGCCTTGTATTTCAAAGGCCGCCTAGTGGTACCATGTTCGAAAAAAACCTGGATAAGACTAAAAGGGTTATGCAAGAAGCTCATGATACGCCTCTGTCCATCCATCCTGGTAGTACAAAGATGTACCAGGATATTCGTCAAAGATTCTGGTGGTCTAATATGAAGCAGGACATTGCTCGTTATGTTGCTGAGTGTGACATATGTCACCGTCTCAAAGCAGAGCATCAGAGGCCTGCTGGAACTCTGCAACCTATCTCTATTCCTGAATGGAAATGGGACCATGTTGAGATGGACTTCGTCACTGGATTTTCCAAGTCGCAGAAAGGTAATGATGCTATTCTTGTCGTCATTGACCGGCTTTCTAAAGTTGCACATTTTCTGGCGGTCAAAGAGACAATCACTGCTAGTCAGCTTGCTACTCTCTACATGTCCAAAATTGTTTCACTTCACGGTATTCCACTGGTTATCAGTTCAGACCGTGGCAGCTTATTCACTTCAAGATTCTGGGCAAGTTTCCAAGAAGCTATGGGGACTCATCTGTCGTTCAGTACTGCGTTTCATCCTCAGTCGCAAGGACAGGTTGAGCGTGTCAACCAAGTTCTCGAAGACATGCTTCGAGCTTGTGTAATATCATTCGGCAAGAAATGGGAGGAATCTCTTCCATATGCCGAGTTCTCTTATATAATAGCTATCAAGCTAGTCTGAAGATGTCCCCCTTTCAAGTGCTATATGGACGAAAGTGTCGAACCCCTCTGAACTGGTTAGAAATGGGGGAACGTCCACTCTTTGGTCCAGATATTATCGAACAGGCCGAAGAACAAGTTCGCATTATTCGCGAGAATCTCAAGACTGCTCAGTCACGTCAGAAAAGTCAGCATGACCGTCATCACCAAGACATGGTCTATCAACCTGGCGAAAAGGCTTATCTTCGAGTTACACCAATGAAGGGTGCACACCGCTTCGGGATCAAAGGAAAGCTAGCTCCCCGCTATATTGTTCCTTTCACTATTCTCGAAAGGCGTGGAAAAGTGGCATATCAACTGGAGCTTCCGTCAAACCTTTCGCAGGTTCACGATGTGTTCCACGTGTCGCAACTTCGACTCTGCTTCAAGGACCCAATCCGAGCAGTGGACCATGAAGTGCTTGAATTGCAACAGGACCTCTCCTATAAAGAGCATCCGGTCTGTATTCTCGACCAAGCTGAACGCCGCACCCGTCAGAAGGCGATCAAGTTCCTCAAGGTCCAGTGGTCGAATCACTCTGAAGACGAAGCCACCTGGGAACGCGAGGATCGTCTTCGCGATGAATACCCTGCACTGTTTCCTTCTACCTCCTAAATCTTGGGACGAGATTTCTTGTAGTGGAGGAGATTTGTAACGCCCGGATAATCATGCTACAGTGATCTCACGTTAATGGTGACACGTCACCTCTGTCACTATAATTAATCTCGGATTAATTCAAAACCGTTTCAAATTTAAATCCTAAATAAGTCAAACGACAAAAGTTTTCAAATATTAAAATAAAATGTTCGGTTTGTACTAAATATTACATAGATAATTATGGTGTAGAAGATACAGTTTTATAAAATGCATAAATATTTTAAATTGAATTAAAACGGAAAAGAAAGAAATAATAAAAGAAAACGGAAAAAAACAAAAAAAAAACAAAAGGAGACCCCTTGGCCAATTGGGCCAACAGGCCCAGCTACCCTCTACCAGCCCAACCCACCGGCCCACCCCGCACCCATAAACCGTTCCCCACTTCCCCCCACTCTCCACTGACACCCCACTTCCCCCCATGAAAATATCTCCTCTCTCCCCGATTGGATCGGGAACGGAGGAGGAGGTCGCCGCGACGCCCTCGCTCGACGCCCGGCGCCACCCCACCGCTGGACCTCGACGGAGGGCGCCCTC
>NC_041380.1:142712935-142735203 GCF_002162155.2 Triticum dicoccoides | reverse complement strand
CGCCACGGCCAGCGCCGCCTGGTGCTCCCCGCTTGCACTGCGTGCTTCTGCCTCCCCCTTGGCATGCTGCCGCTGCCGCCCAATGCCTGCGGTTGTGCTGCTGCTACCTGCGTTGGACCGTGCCGGCCCCATCTGAGACCATGCACCCCCGCTCTCCTTCTCCTCCCGTCACTGCTCGCTCTTACCGCGATGGCCCACCGCGCTACTGGTCTCGCCGCTCGTTGCCGCCCGAACGGCCTCCGGTGGCCGCCCGCGCATCGCCGCGGCCTCGCCCCACTGCCTCGCGAGCGGGCTCGACCCCGTACGGGTTGCGCCCGCTGCCCGCCTGCCCGTCGCCCGCTATTGGCCCCTGTGCCTATGGCGAACGGGGCCCACCCTGAGAACAAAAAAAAGAGAAAAGGGAAAAGGAATTAAAAATAAATAATAAATAAAATTATTAAATTAATAAATCAATTAAAGGATTAATTAACTTAATTAATCTTGCATAATTAACCTAATCACTTTAATTAAATTAACTAATCATGTTTAGTTAACTAAGTCAATGGCCAGTGGGACCAACACGTCAGGTTGACCAAGTCAACTCTGTTGACTGCTGATGTCATTAATCTCTTTTTCAAATTAAATAATTAATTAAATTCCAAAAATTAATAAAATCTTTAGAAAATCATATCTTTTAATCCGTAACTCGGATTAAAATATTTTCAACATGAAAGTTGTTCAGAACGTCGAGACGATTCCGGATACGCAGCCCGTTCGTCCGCCACGCGTCCCTAGCATAGCGAACATGCAACTTTCCCCCTCCGGTTTGTCTGTCCAAAAACGCAAAACACCGGGGATAATTTCCCGGATGTTTCCCCCCTTCACCGGTACCACCTCGTACCGCGTTAGGGCTCACCTAGCATCACGCTTTGTCATGTCATGCATCGTCATGCTTTTGTTTGCATTATATTTATTGTTTCTTCCCCCTCTTCTCTCGCTAGACACCGAGACCGTCGCCGCTGCTACCCAGTATGACTACGGGGTTGACGACCACTCTCTCTTGCCAGAGCAACCAGGCAAGCCCCCCCTTTGATCACCAGATATCGCCTACTCTTTTCTCTACTGCTTGCATTAGAGTAGTGTAGCATGTTACTGCTTTCCGTTAATCCTATTCTGATGCATAGCCTGTCCTTGCTACTACTGTTGTTACCATTACCTGCTATCCTACTGCTTAGTATAGGATGCTAGCGTTCCATCAGTGGCCCTACACTCTTGTCCGTCTGCCATGCTATACTACTGGGCCGTGATCACTTCGGGAAGTGATCATGAGCATATATTATACACTTTATACTATTTCATTACTTGTGATGCTGTTCGGAGATGGGGGCTGAAGGGGCAGGTGGCTCCATCCCGGTAGAGGTGGGCTTGGGTTCTCGACAGCCCCCGACTGTTACTTTGAGGCGGAGCGACAGGGCAGGTTGAGACCACCTAGGAGAGAGGTGGGCCTGGCCCTGGTCGGCGTTCGCAGATACTTAACACGTCTAACGAGATCTTGGTATTTGATCTGAGTCTGGTTACTGGCCTATACGCACTAACCATCTACGCGGGGACAGTTATGGGCACTCGACGTTGTGGTATCAGCCGAAGCCTTCATGACGTCAGCAACGGAGCAGCGCACGCTGGATTGGACTGGAACGCCTACTAGGCTAGGTTTGCTTTCGGCCGCCCACGCAACGTGCAGGTGTGCTAAGGGCGATGGGCCCAGACCCCTGGGCGCTTAGGTTTAGACCGGTGTGCTGACCTCTCTGTTGGTCTAGGTGGGGCTGCGACGTGGTGATCTTACGAGGCCGGGCATGACCCAGAAAAGTGTGTCCGGCCAAATGGGATCGAGCGTGTTGGGTTATGTGGTGCACCCCTGCAGGGAAGTTAATCTATTCGAATAGCCGTGATCTTCGGTAACAGGACGACTTGGAGTTGTACCTTGACCTTATGACAACTAGAACTGGATACTTAATAAAACACACCCTTCCAAGTGCCAAATACAACCGGTGGTCGCTCTCTCACAGGGCAACGAGGGGAGGATCATCGGTTAGGGTTATGCTATGCGATGCTACTTGGAGGACTTCAGTCTACTCTCTTCTACATGCTACAAGACGGAGGCTGCCAGAAGCGTAGTCTTCGACGGGATTAGCTATCCCCTTCTTATTCTGGCTTTCTGCAGTTCAGTCCATCGATATGGCCCTTTACACATTTACCCATGCATATGTAGTGTAGCTCCTTGCTTGCGAGTACTTTGGATGAGTACTCACGGTTGCTTTCTCCCTCTTTTCCCCATATCCCTTCTACCTGGTTGTCGCAACCAGATGTTGGAGCCCAGGATCCAGACGCCACCATCGACGACGACTCCTACTACACCGGAGGTGCCTACTACTACGTGTTGCCCGCTGACGACGACCAGGAGTAGTTAGGAGGATCCCAAGCAGGAGGCCTGCGCCTCTTCCGATCTGTATCCCAGTTTGTGCTAGCCTTCTTAAGGCAAACTTGTTTAACTTATGTCTGTACTCAGATATTGTTGCTTCCGCTGACTCGTCTATGATCGAGCTCTTGTATTCGAGCCTTCGAGGCCCCTGGCTTGTAATATGATGCTAGTATGACTATTTTTTTATAGAGTTGTGTTGTGATATCTTCCCGTGAGTCCCTGATCTTGATCGTACACGTTTGCGTGTATGATTAGTGTATGGTCAAATCGGGGGCGTCACAGCAGGAGGCCTTGCCTTTTCGATCGATGTTGATTTTGTGCTAGCCTTCTTAAGGCAAACTTGTTTAACTTATGTCTGTACTCAGATATTGTTGCTTCCGCTGACTCTTGTGTATTCAAGCTTATGTATTCGAGGCCTCGAGGCCCCTGGCTTGTAATATAAAGCTTTTATTATTTTAATTTGTGTCTAGAGTTGTGTTGTGATATCTTCCCATGAGTCCTTGATCTTGATCATACACATTTGTGTGTATGATTAGTGTGCGGTCAAATTGGGGGCGTCACAAGTTGGTATCAGAGCCGACTGCCTGTAGGTAGCCCCTTTCCAACTCCTTGGCCGAAGTCGAGTCTAGTCACTACAAAAAACTTTTACTAACATGGTTGTGTGTCTTACGGCCCACGTCGCCATATGGGTGGTATTAGGAACTTTTATTCCTCGTCTATACTCTGGGACTCTGATCTCTCTTCTATTCAGGTTAAAATGGTTTTACTAACTCTATGATACGTCTCCAGCGTATCTATAATTTTTTCATTGCTCCATTCTATATTATCTACTGTTTTGGGCAATATTGGGCTTTATTTTCCACTTTTATATTATTTTTGGGACTAACCTATTAACCAGAGGCCCAGCCCAGATTTGCTATTTTATACCTATTTCAGTGTTTCGAAGAAAAGGAATATCAAACGGAGTCGAAACAGAACGAAATCAACTGGAGAAGTTATTTTTGGAACGAAAGCCACCAGATAGACTTGGACTCCACATCAGGAGATACGGGAGGAGCTCACGAGGGTGGGGGGCGCCCCCCCCTAGGGCGCGCCCCTGCCTCGTGGGGCCCCCGTGGCTCCTCCGACGTACTTCCTGCACCCATATATATCGTCGTACCCTAAAACTTCTAGAACAGAGAATAGATCGGGAGTTCCGCCGCCAGAAGCCTCCATAGCCACCGAAAACCAATCTAGACCCGTTCCGGCACCCTGCCGGAGGGGGAAATCCTTCTCTGGTGGCCATCTTCATCACCCCGGTGCTCTCCATGACGAGGAGGGAGTAGTTCTCCCTCGGGGCTGAGGGTATGTACCAGTAGCTATGTGTTTGATCTCTCTATCATGTTCTTGATTTGGCACGATCTTGATGTATCGCGAGCTTTGCTATTATAGTTGGATCTTACGTTTCTCCTCCCCCTCTTCTCTCTTGTAATGAATTGAGTTTCCCCTTTGAAGTAATCTTATCGGATTGAGTCTTTAAACATTTGAGAACACTTGATGTATGTCTTGTCATGGATATCTGTGGTGACAATGGGATACCACGTGCCACTTGACGTATGTTTTGGTGACCAACTTGCGGGTTCCGCCACCTATGCATAGGGGTTGGCACACGTTTTCGTCGTGATTCTCTGGTAGAAACTTTGGGGCAGTCTTTGAGGTCCTTTGTGTTGGTTGAATAGATGAATCTGAGATTGTGTGATGCATATCATATAATCATACCCATGGATACTTGAGGTGACATTGGAGTATCTAGGTGACATTAGGGTTTTGGTTGATTTGTGTCTTAAGGTGTTATTCTAGTATGAACTCTAGGGCTGTTTGTGACACTTATAGGAATAGCCCAACGGATTGATTGGAAAGAATAACTTTGAGGGGGTTTCGTACCCTACCATAATCTCTTCGTTTGTTCTCCGCTATTGGTGACTTTGGAGTGACTCTTTGTCGCATGTTGAGGGATAGTTTTATGATCCAATTATGTTAGTATTGTTGAGGGAACTTACACTAGTGAAAGTATGAACCCTAGACCTTATTTCCTATCATTGCAATACCATTTACGCTCACTTTTATCATTAGTTACCTTGCTGTTTTTATAATTTAAGATTACAAATACTATTATCTACTATCCATATACCACTTGTATCACCATCTCTTCGCCGAACTAGTGCACCTATACAATTTACCATTGTATTGGGTGTGTTGGGGACAGAAGAGACTCTTTGTTATTTGGTTGCAGGGTTGCTTGAGAGAGACCATCTTCATCCTACGCCTCCCACGGATTGATAAACCTTAGGTCATCCACTTGAGGGAAATTTGCTACTGTCCTACAAACCTCTGCACTTGGAGGCCCAACAACGTCTACAAGAAGAAGGTTGTATAGTAGACATCAAGCTCTTTTCTGGCGCCTTTGCCGGGGAGGTTAGCGCTTGAAGGTATATCTTTAGATCTTGCAATCGAGTCTTTTAGTTTCTTGTTTTATCACTAGTTTAGTTTATAAAAGAAAACTATAAAAAATGGAATTGAGTTTGTCTCATATGCTTCACCTTTTTAATATCTTTCGTGAGTATGATGGAAAGGATAACTGTGCTCAAGTGCTAGAAGAAGAAATCTATAAAAAAATTGGCACTAAATATTTGAATGATGAGCATGATTGCAATGTTGTTAGTATGAATTCCTTGAATATCCATGATGCTAATGATATGCAAAGCCACAAGCTTGGGGAAGCTATGTTTGATGAAGATGATATTTTTTGTCCCCCAAGTTTTGATGAGCAAATTTATTATGATGAAAGCATGCCTCCTATCTATGATGATTATTGTGATGACACGTATGCTTTAAAGAATAATGATAACCATGAAACTTGTCATCTTGATCTTAATTTTCAATCACATGATAGTTATTTTGTTGAGTTAGCTCCCACCATTATTCATGAGAAGAATTTTGCTTATGTGGAGAGCAGTAAATTTTCTATTCTTGTAGATCATGAAAAGAATGCTTTAGGTGCTGGTTATATTGTTGAATTCATTCATGATTCTACTGAAAATTATTATGAGGGAGGAATATATGCTTGTAGGAATTGCAATAATATCAAGTTTCCTCTCTATGTGCTTAAAATTTTGAAGTTATGCTTGTTTTGCTTTCCTATGCAAGTTGATTCTTGTTCCCATAAGTTGTTTGCTCACAAAATCCCTATGCATAGGAAGTGGGTTAGACTTAAATGTTCTAGTCATATTCTTCATGATGCTCTCTTTATGTTACAATTCTTATCTTTTATGTGAGTATCATTGAAATCATCATGCCTAGCTAGGGGCGTTAAACGATAGCGCTTGTTGGGAGGCAACCCAATTTTATTTTTGTTCCTTGCTCTTTGTTACTGTTTAGTAATAAATAATTCATCTAGCCTCTGTTTAGATGTGGTTTTATGTGTTTAATTAGTGTTTGTGCCAAGTAGAACCTTTGGGAAGACTTGGGGAAAGTCTTGTTGATCATGCTGTCAAAAACAGAAACTTTAGCGCTCACGAGAATTGATGCCTTTTTTATTTGGAAAGTGCTATTTAGTTAATTCTTTTTGCAAATGATTAATAGATAAATGCCTCAGGTCCAGCAATTTATTTGAGAATTTTATGAGTTACATAAGTATACGTTTGATCCAGATTACTACAGACTGTTCTGTTTTTGACAGACTCTGTTTTCCATGTGTTGTTTGCTTATTTTGATGAATCTATGAGTAGTATCGGAGGGTATGAACCATAGATAAGTTGGAATACAGTAGGTTTAACACCAATATAAATTAAGAATGAGTTCATTACATTACCTTGAAGTGGTGATTTATTTTCTTATACTAACGGAGCTCACAAGTTTTCTACTTTAAGTTTTGTGTTGTGAAGTTTTCAAGTTTTCGGTAAGGATTCGATGGACTATGGAATAAGGAGTGGCAAGAGCCTAAGATTGGGGATGCCCAAGGCACCCCATGGTAATATTCAAGGACAACCAAGAGCCTAAGCTTGGGGATGCCCCGGAAGGCATCCCCTCTTTCGACTACTTCCACTACAAAAAAAATACACTTCCGTGATATGTGTTTGTCACACTAGGTCGCTTTTTTGTCATGCATGTACATCCATGACAAATTTTTGACAGAATCAAGATAGTCATACATGTGTTGTCGTAGAAGTGTTCCATGACATTACCAAAATTTTCATCACGGAAGTGTCCACTTCCATGAAGATAAATCGCGTGTCACAGAAGTGCTTTCGTCAAGGGTGACCGACACGTGGCATCCACCGTAACGTAACGCCGTTAAGCTATCGGGTCGGGTTTTGGATCCGATAACCCGTTAACAGCCCCGACCAATGGGAAATTGCCATGTGTAAATTTCTTATTGGCCGGATGAAACACGTGTCAGCTTGTCAGTGGGTCAGATAGGCGCCTATGGTATGTCGACACATGGCACGGCCCAACAGAGGCCCATTCCTGTGTAAAGGCCGGCCCGTTTGACTTGGTCAAAAGCTACTGGGCCGGTCCATGGAAAGCCTGTTAACGGCCTGTTTGAATATAGCCCATTTACAGCCCGCTAACCAAAGGCCCATTACGCCCTATCCGAATTAGGCCCAGTAGCGTCATCTGGGCCATCCAATATGATTCCAGCCCGTTTTCACTTCTGGCCCATGACGTCTTTCGGCCCATATGAGGCCCTATGTAACTCTTGGCCTATTAACGGCCCGTGGTGAAACTGGCCCGTAATGAACAGTGTATCACTTTACACCCGTTAACGGCCCGTGGTGAAACTGGCCCGTGATGAACAGTGTATCACTTTATACCCATTAACGGCCCATTATACCGTTGGGCCATTTCCAACCCTTGTTATCTTCCGGCCTTCTTCAGAGCCCATTTATTCTTGGGCTCATTTCCAGCATTCGTTTACTTACGGCATGTTACTGTCATTTTCTGCTTGTGGGCCAAATTCAGCCCGTGGTTACAGTCGGCCCGTTTGTGGTCCGTTAATACGTTGGGCCATTTTCATAGCGTCATCAAATATGGCCTATTAACGATGGCCCATTATGGTCAGCCCATGAACGGACGATTCCAACTCTAGCCCGTTTACGGCCAGAATGCGGTCTGTTCGGCCCATGTTTGGCCAATCGATCATACGGCCCGTATAAGGCCCATTGATGATACGGCCCATAGAAGGCCCATTGATGATACGGCCCGTAGAAGGCCCATTGTTTGTACGGCCCGTAGAAGGCCCACTGCTTCTACGGCCCATAGAAGGCCCACTGTTTATACGGCCCATAGAAGGCCCACTGTTTCTACGGCCCGTAGGAGGCCCAGTGTCACTACAGTAAATATTAGCCCATGGTTATTGTGGCCTAGTTTTAAAAAATAGGTTATTGCAGCCACTAGCAAACCGCAGAAAAAGAATTGCACTGACTACAAGCAAACAAATAAACAAGACAAAAAGGAAATAAATAAGTAAATAAGCAAGCAACTTACACTAGGCTATCACGGCTATTACACATATTACATCCACCGGGCATCAAAGTTCGCCACCAGTGCAAATATAGGGAACACAGCAGCATATAAACGCCGCAGCAAAACAAGTCCAGAACTGAAACCACTTCAGAAGAGCTCAAGAATCAATATCCTGGGTACCCATAATGTTGGCAAGATGCTTAGCAAGCTTATTAACTTTCTCTTGTTTGGCGCTTAAGTCCTCCAGGGCTTGCTGTTGCACCAGAAAGTATACATCTGAATTCTGCAGGGACTTCCTCAGTCCTTCGGCTTCCTGTCGCATAACATTTGATCGATGTCTTTCAACTTGAAGTTGAGACTCAAGAAGCCGAACTGATTCAGGCAACGAGTTAGAAGAGCTAGTGCCAGCAGTGGTAGCCAGTAACTCAAATACTACATCAAGACAGGACTTTGGGGTTGTCTCAATGTCTTCAATATAGTTTTTAGCAGCTTTCTTGGAGACCAACAGGGATGTCTCACTATCTTGAACCTTATCTGCATTACTTCCTTTACCATTGCATAACAGGGTACTCTTCTCCAATATTTTATCCGCGTTCTAAAAGAGAAACAAACAAACACATCTCAGGTTTACCAGTTCAGTAGTAAGGTGGACAGGATAACAGTGAAACAAACATATATCTATGTAGTATGGTCATTGTATGGTCTATATCATTCTAGTTTATGTTGCCAAATCAAGATAGATACATCTCGAATCATATCTATTTAAGAAAAAGCAGCATAGACAGAATATAAGTGTGGGAAACTACACAGCAATAACAACACTTGTAAAGTTAAAACAGCAATATAAGTGTGTGCATGGCATGAGAACATAACTGTTTATTCAATTGAAACTGAAATCAACATAGAGCAAGTTAAAACAGCAAATAGCCAAACACGTTGAAGAAACAGGTTTAAAATGTACCTATTGCGCCATTGGAGTTTCAATTGCATCCTTCAAATTTGAAATTAGTTGGTATCAGTAAATACAGTGATGCAAGAGCAAAGTAGTATGAACCATAGCTACGGAACCTGACCTGAGAACAGTTCTTCTTCTGCTTTAAGCGTTGACTTCAGGTTCTGAGTGGTGGTCCTCGTGATTTGGGCACTGCAGTTGCCTTACTAACTGCTCGTGTTTGGGTGCTCTGTGGTGGAGACGGTGTTGTGTCAACGGGAACTGGGTGTCTATCTGCTGGGGTTGGGGTTAGAAGGGGTGTAGCTGGCTCTCCGTCCAACTAGGCAGGGGTACAATCTGCATGAGTGTGGGTTATGTGTGGTGGGGATGGTTCTTGGGAAAGTACAACCGTGGTTCTACCTGCATCGACAGGTAGCACGATCTTTTCTGAAGACCATGTTTTTACTCCCACAGATACTGCCATCATCCCTCCAATTGAAATGGCTGATAAACAAGAAAAGTAATTGAATGTACAGACATTGTAAGATAGACAGGTGCAATGGATAGTAGGGAAGAAAACAGGGCATGAAATAATTCACATTTATGTTGTCTAAGCAAACAGAATAGCAGGACATAATTTCACATATATGATGGCTAATTAAAAAGGATAGCATGACACAATTTCACATGTATGATGGCTAACTAAATATGATAGAATGACATACTTCAAAATATGATGACTATGTAAATAGGATGACATGATATAACTATACGATGTGTCTATTAAAGTGGTTGGCATGCCATAAATCACAAACATGCCGTTGATGGAAACATGATGGCATGATATAATTCACGGATAGAATGACATAATTTAAATATGTTGACTATGTAAACAGGATGAGATGATATAACTATATTATGTCTTTAGAAAATGGGTTGGCATGCCATAACTCAGATACATGTTGTCTATGTAAACATCATAGCATGACATAATTCAAATATATGATTTATATACTAAGGAAGTGAGCAGAGGGCAATCGCATATATGATGTGTCAACTAAGGAGATGGCATTCAATATTGTGTATATGATGTAAAAAACTAAGCATTGCAATACAACATATGCATTATATGAGTAATATAACCCTGCCAAGTTTGAGCATACACCTCAGGGGGATAATAGGACTGGTCATCTGCCTCTGAATCCTCCTCTGAAGAGCTATCTGTAACCAGCAAGATATCTGCTTCAGCAGGTAGCATTGTCTGCTCTGAAGACCTTGTTTTCACTCCAGATTTCTCCATCACCAATTCAAATGGCTGATGCACAGGAAGAGCAGTTGAATATACAAACATTGTCGACAAAAGCAATGAGAAATACAAAAAAAGGACGGCATGATATAATTCACATATATGACGCTTGCCTAAACAGCATGGCATTGCATAATTCACATACATAATGCCTTGCAACAAGATAACTTGCATAATTCACATATGTAATGTCTTGCAACAAGATGGCATTGCATAATTCACATATATGGTAATTAGACACTAAACATGTGGCATTCACACAAAGCATGTCTAAACTAAGCAAATGACATAGCAATGCAAGATACCATACACATGATATGAGCAACATAACCCTGCCAAGTTAGGGCATGCACCTCGGGGGGGAAATATGACTGGTCATCTGTCTCTGAATCCTCCTCTGAGGAGCTATCAGTAACCAGCAAGACATGCGCTTTGTTAGATAGCATTGTCTGCTCTGAAGACCTTGTTTCCACTCCAGATTTTTCCATGACTGTGCCAAATGGCTGATGCACAGGAAGAGTAATTGAATGTACTAAAATTGTTGACAAATTTAACACGTAATAAAAAATGATGGCATGATATAATTCACATATAAGATGACTGGCTAACCAGGGTGGCATTGCAAAATTCACACATATGATGTCTGGCTAGACAAGATGGCATTGCATGATTCACATATACAATAAAGAAACTAAACAGATGGCATTGACACAAAGCATGTCTAAACTAAGCAGATGACATCTTTAATGTATACAGTAAGCAATGCAAGGCACCATATGCATGATATTACCAACATCAGCATGCCAAGTTAGAGCGAAGACCTCATGGGGTAAATAGGAGTGGTCTTCTCCTTCTGAATCCCCCTTATAACAGTTATCTTCCTCTTGATTATGATCCAAAATGGGTGGAGGGGGGCCGCCTTTGCGCCCACCATGGAACGACGTCTGCATGAAATTTTATTGCCACGCAAGGCTCGTCTCTTTTGCTCTACATGATCAGTTCCATTGTGTACAATAACTGGCATGCATAGGAATAAAACATAGTGTGATTATGTAAGGAGTGCATGCACAAATCCAGAGTGATGGTAGCAAACTGTGGATAGACCCAAAACCAATGATAGCAGGCAGATAATAGCTTTAGTTAAAAAATACAGATAATGGCTCCTTTAATGTTTGTTTGCACCCAACATTAAACTCATAGTAGACACCGGAGATTAACCAGATAGTACACAGATAGTATTGATTGTTGCCCCAATATGTACCCCACAACCATTTAAAAACTCAAGTTTCAGCATTAGTTTGGAACTGACTCGGAGTCTAATAGGTGAACACGACGATAAAGTAGCATGTCATCATATTAAGCGACGCATAACGTAAGCAGACACGGAAGAGTGCGACCTCTCTTGCGGACCCGTGTAGTCCTCAAGGTCATCTGCTCAGTTGATGATGGTAATGCAGTTGTCGTGGCTGCCGGCGGCTGGGAAGAAGATCTGAGGCAGCGAAAGATAGTCTGGAGAGCGGATCCCTGCTGTGGTGAACCCTTCCATCGTTGGAGCAGCTGAGCTGGAGTGGAACACAGCGCCGCAGGAGCAGGACAAACCACACAAGGTTTTCTTTGACACATATCTGTAACAGAAGTAATTGAGTAAGGGCTTGTTTGAATTTGAGGATTCTAACAATGCAGGGATACAAAATAGACAGGAATAGGATAGGAATGCACGTGCAAAACAGAGAATTTAAAAACACAGGATTTCTGCCAATCTGGGTGTTTGATTCACAACAATTGGAAGATCACAGGATGCAAAAAAGCATGGTGAGATTAAGTCAAACCACAAGAAAATGTACGATTATAATGCTATCATGCTACTATCTCTTAGTCTTGTGCTTGATGAATAGGAATATGAAAAGGAGGAGAAGTGGAAATTAGAATTCCTACGGTTTTTCTTTCAAGGAGACACTAAAGGAACAAATCCTACAGTTTTCCTTTGCTCCATTCCTTTGCACCAAATTCATGAAAAGTAGTACCATAGGAAACTTTCCAATTCCGATGTTTTTCATTCACTTTTCCTTTCAAGCACTGGCGATTCTAGTAGGCAGGCTTGAGCAAGGAAAATCCTACACTAAAAAAATGTTTTTGTGCTACTTCTATTACTTTGGACCCAGGCCACTGCCATACTAGCTCAACTACCAGGCCCATCGACAAATGCACAGCTGAAACACGCAGAGATAAATAATGATGGCGTTCAAGAGAGTCCATCATGGATAGCTAAGTTGCCTGGTACCTCACTGCTTGTCATATAGTAGGATAAAATAATCGTATTTCCCGTTACTACGAGTGCTCAGTGGACAATATATATAACATGTAGAGTAAAAAAGAGATGCAACAAGTGTAGAACCTCTTTGGCGAAGCCATGTCGATCTCAGCGTGATTGGGTTGGCCGGTGAGGATGCTCCGGCTGACTTGGCTGTCGGAGGAGGGGAAGAAGATCTTAGGCGTCTAGAGATGGAGTCCGAGGTACTGCTCCGATGTGATGGAGGGTTTCGTCGTTGGAGCAGCTCTGGTGAGTTGTACGACGCCGAGGCTGAAGCAGGACAAGAGAGACAACAAACAACGTTAACCTGAGTGGAATTCTAATAGCATCTCCAATACATGACGTAAAATACATAACCACAAAGTGCTAGATGTAAAATACATCAGCCGCTCATCTTTGAACTTAACTGTCGAAACTGAATTCTGCTATCGAAACTGAATTTTGCTGTCGAAACTGAACGCACTAGCAAGGTGAGGCTACACGTCGGTCGTCTGACTTTTTCATCTCTGGTCAGTCGACTTTGTAGCCGTTGGATACGAAATCAAGGGCCTGCGGTTCATCTTCAACCCCCACCCCCTGAGCCGGCCAAACAGCAGCCCCCCGCCGCCCGCGGCCGGCGGTGCGCCGCCCCGCCCGCCCCGAAAACACTCCCCACCGCCGGTCCGCCGCCGCCCCGACCATCCATCTAGGCCACCCCGTGCCGAGCTGTTTCTCCGGCGATCCCCACGCCACCGTCCCGCCAACGCCCCGCCACAGCCGGCGACCACCGCCCCCATCCTGAACCCTAAGATAGATAGTGGGGTATCTCTCCAGCGAGCCCCCCTCCCCGCTGCGGCTGGTTCTTCCTTCACCCTGGCAAGCCCCCCCACCACCTAAAAATTGACTGGCCCAAAAGTCGATTCAGTCGACTGAAGTGTAGATAAATCGGAGCAGCATCGCAAGCAAGAGCAAGAGCGAGAGCAGCAGCATGAGCAAGAGCAATAGCAAGAGCAGACCAGGCAGGGGACCAAGAGCAAGAGCAGAGCAGGAGCGCGAGTGAGAGCTAAAGCAGCAGCAGGTCCTACTGATGTGGACGTCGCCGCCAAGGGAGCGACACCGTGGAGGAAGTGGCCGGCGACGCCGCCGTGGATGGAGCCGCACCGTGTCGGCTCGGGACTGAGCGCCGACAGCATCGTGAGATCGAATCAAGAAGAAAATGCGGTGATTAGTGTACATCCTCTTTGGTGGCGCCGATTAGGCCGCAGCTTCATCCGAGGAAACGGTGATGATGATGCTCTTCCGGTGGTGCAGGTGAAGACGGCGGTGTGGGAATGGAGGTGGCGCGAAAGACGAGGGGAACATCGGGACAGCTCCTTGGAGGTGGAGGACGGGGTGGCTGAACCAGCGGGACGATGAGATCAACGATGGATCCTCATCCGGTACGGTGGATGAGGGACGTCGAGGTGTTGATGTGGACGATGTCGTCGGGGAAGAGGCTCCGGCTGGGTGGCGGACGGAGCAGAGTGTGGGGTTTCGTCGCAGGTTTTCGCGGCCTCGGTGTACGAATGGGTGGGCGGATGGGATGGCAGTGGGGAACCATGGCTTAGAGACGCGCTTGTCTGAAATGTGGGGTAAGTTACGAAAGTACCCCCACCGATTTGAGGCGGTTCTTTCGGTTCAGGGGTACCACGGGCATTTCGCGTGTCTGGATTTCACAGGAGGTGGGAGTTTTCGCGCGCGTTGTAATTTCGGAATAGCAAGGCGCAGGTTGACATGGAGGGAGTTGTCGGAGCACAACGAGACAAAGATATATCTTAAATATTTCGGGCTAACAAGGCGCGGGTTGAAGAGGCGAGAGTTTTGCAGCGCGATAGACAGAGACTCTAGCTTGAATTTTCGGCATAACAAGGCGCGACTTGAAATTTCGGAAGAACAAGCTTAACGTGTACCCAAAAAAAGACAATTTGCACCTCAACACGCACAACACACACACAAACACCATTTAGACTAGAGTAAGGTACACGTGCATTGCACGCATGAGATTTGGCAACCAAATTATGAATAAATACCACATTATAGCATGCAAGCTTTGAGTCATATATGCATGATGTAGATGTTCGTTTAATTCTTATAGTTCATTTCATTCAAAATCATCTAGTTTTTATAAGAAAGCTAATCTATTTTAAGATTCTTGGAATTGTGCGTCGTAAGACATAAAGTAAAAACAAATAATGGCAAATCATGTAGAAAAACATTTGGGAAATTCTGATACGGAAGATTCTAGAACAAATAAGAAGTGCTTGTGTTTTGATGTTTGTGCATTATGCTTAAGTTCAACCATGGAGTCTTCTAGATTATACATGTCGCGAAATCTGGTGGAATCTAGATGATATCCAACGGCCAGTAGTGCTCGAATTTGCCATCTTTGGACCATCGGATTCGCCTCATCCAACGACCATCTTTCAAAGTTAAAGTTACCCGCACACAATATAAAAAATATATAATATATATAGGGGTATAGATATAGATATGTGATGCAAAAGCCGCCCATCATCTCCAATTAGAATAGTGTGTCCATGCACGGATGCGACGTGGCCAAATGATGTGTGCCATCGGTATCTCAAATTCAAATCAGTCTGACCTTGTTCAATGTGTATACATTACAACATGCTCGTTTCCAAACCACACCGCGCAGATCTCCGTTATATTCATGCACGCATGGGTTTCAAACATCAGGATCTCTTATTCAAATATTTGAATTCAACTTTACATTGATTGTGACCTCACCTATTCAGCTATTCTTTTACACCCACACAGTAGTCTTCTCTTTATCATTGTACGACTAACTTTATCTCGTGCATGCATGCATGCACACTACCAGTCGGCATTATCCATCGCACGCATGCAATCTTTTTCTTCAGGTCGGTATCCCATGAAGGCACACACCAACACACATCCCCCTCTCCATCATATCGGGCATTCTTTATCTCTCACGCGTGCATGCGCAACGATCGATGTTCCTCTATGTATGTGTGTATATAGCTAGGTCTTTCATAGTTTTCCACACAAATCGATCAATCGATATATCCAGTGAGGTCTCACCCTCTTCCCCACGTCCACATCGATCGATCTATATCTCTCTATATAGGATTAACATATATAGCTAATACACCCACATTAATTATGTATCCAACGTCCCCCTCTCATAATCCATGCCTTCCTCTTCATCTCTCAGACGCGTGCACAATGGCGAAGAAAGGGGGCAGTAAGGGCCCTGCCCCCCTCCCCCCTAACATCACTATATATCAAGGCTAATATGAATGTGATCATTAGACAATTGCTGCTAAAAATGGTTTAAGTTCATGAATTGACCCTCCTCGTAAAGGATTAGCAATGCTTGGCCCCTATCTCATTTATTTTTCATGGCTCCGCCACTGCGCGCATCAGCGCACGTGTTCGCCCCCTCTCTCTAAATATCGATCTCCACTTGTGCATTCCTTCATAGTCTCCCTCCACTCGGCCCCTCGCACCATCTTCTAGCCCACCCACCGGATTTTGCCACATGTACAATCTAGCAGACTCCATGGTTGAACTTAAGCATAATGCACAAACCTCAAAACAACAGTGGTTCTCTTTTGTTCTAGATTCTTCCTTATCATAATTGCCCAAACATTTTTTCTAGTTGAATTGCCATTATTTGTTTTTACTTTATGCTTTACAATGCACAATTCCATGAATCATAAAATATATTAAGGGCTTCTTTGATTCAAAGGATTCTCAAAGGAATTTTGGAGGATTCTAATCATTAGGAATTTTTCCTATCTTGGTTGTTTGATTCGTAGGATTGTAAACCATAGGAATTTTTCCATATGATTCATTTGCACTAGATTTCATAGGAAACATCCCATCCACTCAAACCTCTTTGAAAGAATTCTGCGTTTTTTCTATGCACAATCAAACACTCGTACAATCCTGTAGAATTCAAGACAACATTCCACTATAATCCCATGTTTTTCCTATTCCCGCATTCTTAGCTTTTTTTATAAAAACTAATTGATTTTGAATGAGATGAACAATAAGAATTAAACGAAAGGCTACATCAGGCATATATGACTTAGAGCTTACATGCTATAGTGTGGTATTTATTCATAATTTGGTTGCAAAATCTGATGCGTGCAATGCACGTGTACCTTACTAGTATTTCGAGTTTGTGCAAAACACGTAAACTAGAATACCAATGGCACGCTACACGGTGTCTCCCTTACATTTCATGAAGCCACGTGGCACATGTGTAGGCGTTGTCGCGACCTCCTTGCGTGGATTGATCATAGTGACGTGCTGCTGGTTCCAGAAGAATGTACTCGTCCTCCCTGAGCCATACTGGCGGTACATGCATGAAGCGAAGATGTGCATGCACGCCATGCACGCACTCATTCCTCGCACGCACACGCGGGTACACGGGCGGACGCAATTTTGTACCAAGATCCACCCCATGTGATAATTTGACGCGTGTAAAGTCGTTCACTTCATTGATGGTCGATTAATACAGCGCATGCAAATTGAGTGGACGTGAGGGCGGAAGAAAGACATTATTACTCCACTGCGCGCATGCGAGTAGTTAAATCGTGGGTTGCTAGTAGTACTTCCATTGGTCTCCTTCGTATTTTGTGCCAATTTTTGACAGTAACATACTACTCAATATTTACGCATTTGAGCAGTGTAGTACTTGAAATTTATGTTCCGCTAAGCTGTTTCGGGCCTCGAAACCAAAACCATCAATTAATCTTTACCTTGTTCCCATCACATTCGAAAGCCTGCTCACACCTACTAGTAGTACGTACCAAACCTGAACGTGTTCCCACTATGCAAGTATTAGTACTAGTGCTAGTACTTAGGTTATAAAAAGGGGAACTACCTAACCGAAAATCACTCTACCTTTCCTCCTCATAAGTGCTTCTTCTTCGTCCGTCATTGCCATGGCCGGTGAGTGGAGCTCTAGGTCGAGAACTACTCGTAACAAGGGAGTGGCAACCAAGGCTGCGGAAAAAAAAAGAGGGCTCACCGCCACGCAGAGACCTCAAAAGATCTCTCACGGGCAGGCGATGGCTCCCAGGAGCGCCCTAGCCGCGGAGGCGAAGATGCCGAGCTGGCGGAGCTGGAGCCGTTATCCCTCGATGGCATGCCCGGTCAGCTCAATAAGCAGAAGGAGTTCATCCAAGGCTTGATGGAGTTGCTGAAGGAGAGCCTCGGCGACATGCCCGCTGAGCTCAATCAGCAGGGGGAGTTGACCGCCGGCTTGGTGATGCTGCTGAAGAAGAGCATTGCCTCGGAGAAGAAGGTGACCAGCGAAATCCTGCGACTTCGGGAGGACAATGCGAAGCTCTGCCACGAGATCGACCTGTTGAAGGAGAAAAACGTCGGCTGGAAGAAGCTGCATGAGAATAGTAGTTCCTCGATGAAGATGCCGCAGGCCCTCGCCATGGAATAGAAGGAAGAGTTGGCGAAGCTCCGCATCGAGCACCTGACTGCTGTCAAGGTATGTAATATGGACGTGGAACAGATGATGAAGGCTCGCGTCGAGAAATGTCGCGTCATGGACACAATGATGAAGATGGCGGAGGAGACGCGCAAGGAGATGGAGGTCGTGCAGGCGATGAAGACGCAGTTATGACTCCACGGCGAATTAGATCATTTGGGGTGATAATCTTCCTTCTTCTTTTGCTCATGTGTTTCATCTTTTGCTTCGGGTGTTTCGCCGCACGTGTCATGTTCTCTGTGAGGCATGAATAGAACAATGTTTTTTGAGGGAATGAATAGAACAATGCTAACAATGAGATGACTAGCAAATTAGATCATTTTTTATCGCCATATGCCACTGGGCTGCCGTGTTTCGTGCTCCTCCGTCGGAGTACTACTCCAGTGGAAAACTTGAGTATACCGCACGGTTCTTTGCTCCTCCTCGATTAGGTCGTCGGCGCATTTATACGAGCAGTCAAATCACAAGGCCCCGCCTTCCAGCAGTAATGAGCCGTCAAATCACAAAGGCCCTCGCCTCTCGTGAAACCGACCAAGCTAGACTGCCCCGCCCTCTAGCCTTTTAAAAAATGTATACTTTTGTACAGCAGTAGTATCAATGGATTGCGCCATGGAGCAAAACTTGAAATTAAAAAAAGGTGGTACATATAGAGAGCGCTCGTCGCCAAATTATGCATATAGTACTATTAAAAAGGCTAGTCACAATAATGGTGTCTAGCACAACCCACCCCCCAAATAAAACTAAGAGGGTGCTTGGATACGTTTTAGTCCCATGACTAAAAGTAGTGGGACTAAAACATGCTAGCCTCACCCATGCTTGGATCCAAATACTAAAAAGGCTAAAATCAAGTTAATGAGCATTTATTATCCTCCAAACCCTCCAATCTAGAACTCGCCTGTGTTAAAGGAGAGGAGTTAAATGAGTAGAGAGAGGACTAATCCACATTTTAGTAGGGGTACCCCTGACTAAAAAAATTTAGTCTCAAGACTAGTTTTAGCTCCTCTTTAGTCAGGGGTGCTTGGAACTTTAGCCTCTTAAAGAGACTATTTTTAGTCAGACTAAAATAAGTCCCTTGGATCCAAGCACCCTCTAAGCATCCTGGAATTCTTTGACAAAACTAAGCATCCTGGAATTCTTTGACAAAACTAAGCACCCTGAAATTCTTTGACAACTAAACTGCTGGCTATATGATGTTGGCCATATATATTGTACGTATATAATGTGAAGAAACGAGTGGTAGTACTATACCAACTAAAAGATGAAATGTAAGAAATACTAGTATGTACGTACTGAAGAGTTAAAGTAACGAGGAGAAACATAACATAGTTCTATTGGGGGCTCAGCACAACACACCCCTAAAATTAAATTAAGCACACCTGAAATTAAACTTTGCAACTATTCCGGTAGACACTGCATTAGAACCACCATGAGCAACGACACTGCCACCTTACTCGGAGTCCTCGCCCACATCCTCGACTTCGTCCTTGTCCCTCTCCCTCTTGGCCGATACTTCTTTGCTTGAACCGCACACTTGGCTATTGCTCTTCATCCAACCCTTGTAGATATTCAAGCAAAGGTAGCCATCCATTGCAGCGTACTGGATGTGGTCTATATCTAGTACATTCCGCTGCCATGCATGACGATGAAACATGTATGGAGGTTTCACTAGTTTACCGTACGAAGGATGAACCATGGCTCCTGCCAGGGTCAGCATTGAAGGCTGACGAGAGGGCACCAGCCGATTCTTATGGAGGTCGAAGGGATTGCCTACAACGAGGCCTATCCGACCCAGGATTTCTTTGTCGTTACCAAAGTCTACAGTAACGAATTTGACTAGGTTGCTCCCGAGGAAGTCCTTAAAATCCTGGCACTCAACATCGGCATGGCATATGTGGTAGACCAAGCATAAGTCATGCACGCAAACCTAGATCACGGCGGGCTTCTTTCTCTCTTCGTCCTTTAGATCCTTCTCTCATCCCAGGACTGTGGTGTACTCAACATCTAGACCAGCGACCCACTCATCATCTGAGTTTTCGAACATGCGTCTGAAGCAAGAAAGAAATCCTTTCACCGTCGCGGAAGAACGGGTGTAGATGACGTCGAACTCATCGCCGGTGATGGTTCTAACCTTGTACTCACCGCCGATCATGGAGATTTGGGACGCCATGGATTTGGGAGGAGGGTTAGGATTAGTGGAACTGCCGTAATGTGAATGGACGGGACGACTAGGAGCGAACCGCCGTAGTATTGAAGGGCGTGCGAGGACGAGTAGGAGCGAACTGCCAGCGTGCGAACGGCAGGGTAGTGGCTTTCCATTCTCCCATGATACGGGCTTCCGAGAGCCCTTGGATCTGAGATCGAACGGTTGCATGGCGTGATTCTAGACCTATGGGTGAATATCCTATCCTGGAGGGTTATTCTGCAAATTTTCAGCAACTTAGCATGCGACCGTTTGATCTCAGATCCAAGGGCTGCCAGCAGCCCGTATCATGGCCGCGCCTACCATGATCGTCGCGTCGCTCGCGCGGTCTCTCCCTTGGAGATTTAACACGGTGCGTTAGGCTATCTTATGTTGCCATGTCATACATAATCATCACTTAGTCACTCATACTACAACAAGGTTGGCTATAAGTGTATTTTTTGTTACTCCTCTCTATCTCTTTCTTCGTACTCAAGGAAGAAACGGTGCTAGTAAGCGCATGTATTTATTGCATTTGCCAAGGAGTGACCTCTTCCAATGAAATGGTGTTGCTAAGTTTGCTTCATTTAATTAGCTATAGACTCAAAATTGTCTTTTCACCTAGGTACACGCGCTTAGCACCGTTTCTTCCTTGGGTCACCAAACTAGTCTCTCTCTTCTTAATTAACTTGCCACATCAGACTTTATGCCTATGTGGCAAGCTTAAGCACCTATAGGAGCAAGTAAAAGTAAGTACAATAGTGCACTTTACATGGCATTTTTGCATATGTGGAGGAAAGAAAGGCAAGGAAAAAGTGGAGAAGTGGGCTCTCATGCAAGAGCCAGCCTCTACTACATGGTGGAGCATTGGGAGAGGCACCTGTATGGAGGTGGTCAGGAATCTGGGAGACTCACGCCGGTCGTAGCACCGCAGTTAAAATGATAATGGCAAGTCAAATCACGGGGTCCCACCTGTCCAGCAATAACTCGCTGTCAAATCACACAGCCCTACGTTTGCAACAGCCTACTCCCTCGTCTTCTCGCGTCTCTGTCGAACCGACTAGGCGGAACTGCCCCGCCGCCTACCGCGCAGGAAAAGCCCCGTCCTCGACTTTTAAATAGTATACAGTATACTAATTCTGTATCCATGGATTGCGCCCACACCATGGAGCAAAGCGTCTAGAAAACGGAGGAGACACGGTGGTCTTGCAATAGAGAAGAGGGAGAGGCGAGATGGTGGTTTTGGAATGGAGATGATGGAGAGGAGAGGAGGTGGTTTTGCAATGGAGAAGAGGGAGAGGAGCGTGCGGCAGTGATTTAGGATTGGACGAGAGGGCTGGCGCGCTCTGACTAGATCAAAATAAAAATCAATTTACCCTTCAAATAAGAAAGCGACCCCACATTAACTAGTCTCCCAATCTAAATGCAGCGCCGCTCCTCTCCTCTTCCATTTCAAAACCACCGCCCCTCCTCTCCTATTCCAGTCCAAAACCAGCGTTGCTCCTCTCCCGTTCTAATCCAAAACCAGTGCTGCTCCTCTCCTCTTCCATTCAAAAACCACCACCGGCGAGTGAAGGTGTTGTGGAGAAGTAGATCGATGGAGGAGTACAACCGATACGTGAGGATCACAGATGGCGACCCTGTGAAGCTAGCTAGGATGTTGGAGATACAGTCTTGGTTTGACACCAAGGACCAACTAGCGGCAACGGCGACATCCATGGCCAAATATCTGCAACAGAGCGAAAAGGCGGCGATACTCCCGGAGGGAGTCGCGCCGGAGTACATAGAGCTACTCCTCTGGGCCATGGAGCAAACAGATTCACCGGATCCGATCATGAGGGAGCGGTGGTGGGAGTATCGATCCCAGATGGAGCATCCACCAGAGATTGAAGGATCGAGCATCTACAGGGTGCCGTTTGTGAGGGTGTCCTGCCAGAGCGAGCCGGTGGAGTCTTCGTCGATCGAACCCAACTGCAAGAGGAGAAAAGCAGTTGGCCTGACGATGCTTCCCCGCCATCATCTCCCTCGCCATTCACATCGTCTCATGGGGCGGCTGTCTGCCA